>NC_133651.1:217177033-217412690 GCF_009905375.1 Apium graveolens | reverse complement strand
CAAAAGAAGGAGAAGAAGAAGAAGAAGAAGTAAAAAGAAGGAGAAGAAGAAGAAGAAGAAGTAATAAGGATGTTGGGAAGATTTTAAAACCATGTTTCCAAATACACAATTCAATAGCAATGATGATTTGGATGATGATGAGGAGAAGAAGGTTGAACACAAAGCTTCTGGCTCAAATCAGTCAATCTTATAAGGCAACAGGCAGCAAGGTGTATGAGAAGAAAAAGGGGAGAGAAGAGAATGATGTAGATGGAAAGAAAAGTAGAAGAGGTGGTGAAGGGGAGTTAAACAAATAAAATGTCCAATAAGCCAAAATTTTACAAATCCAACCTAGTCAACCCTCCAAACCAAGCCAAACACAATCTCTACAAACCCTGCCTCAAAAACCTAAATTCTTCTACAAACAAACTGCCAATACTTTACTCAAAATACCAATCAGATCCAGCCAAGTCACACTAAAGAAAATCACAAACCTACCTTCATTCAAGCCTCCAACCATAACTCACTTTAAAACTGTTGGGAGAAAACCAAAAAATGTAAGTTGATGCTGGTGTCACCTGTAATAGCTTCAATCCAGATAATTTTATGCCTCTAAATATGAGCATAACAGATAATGACTATTTCCAACAATTATCTGAAGAAATTGTCAGAGTTTGGATTTTCTCTTTGGCAGAAGTTAGAATCTACTATTTGGATGGTTCCTTGATTTTGCTTAGCGGGGAGGTAATGGAAACATTATCAACCACATAATTGAAGAGGGTAATTATCTTGATGAAGGACAAGGATACAAATACAAGGATGTGGAAGGCTGTGATGTCTGAGAGGTTAAGAGAAAGAAATAAAAGACATGCAAGAATAAAGGATAAAAAGGAGGAAAGGGATAGGAAATATGCTAGGGAGATAGAAATGTTTGAGCAGAGGTCAAATGAACTCAAGGCAAGGGGCTTAGTAGAATCTCAAAAGAAGGACATTTCCTGAACATTCAAGTTGGCAGATTTTTAAGATGTAGAGTAAATTACCTCAATAACTACAAACTGGATGATTGGCTCAGACTGGTAGAAGCCTTAAGAGGGACAGAAATAATTGAAGAACTTCAAGTGCTCCTAAATCTCAAGGACCTCATTAGGAAAGAACCAGGCTATGAGAAATTCACTTAGTGTTGTGATGTGTGAAATGATGTAACTACTCAATATATAAATTTGTATTTATCAATCTGTCATTTTTTATGTATTTGATTTAAGCATGATATTAGTCTTCATATCAGACATAAATTTGAGATAAGCAATTGTTAGGAATATGTTGTGAACTTGATGATAAATTAATCAAAACACCTTAGTAGATTTAACTTAGTGCATTTTTTAGCACTCGATGGATGATCAAATATAGTCCCGACGGATGATTCAATATAGTCTCGACGAATGATGATTTGACATCCATCGAGTGAGTAGCTTATGTAAAAATAAGTATTGTAGCACATTTCTGCAAACAACTTTGTGTAGATTCTGTAGGAGCATATGAGTCATGTTGACTACTAGTAGATATGCAGAGTAGTTTGATTAAATGTAAATATGAGATGTCTTATAATTCTGCATAAATGAAATGGAGTCAAGTGTCAAATAGTGACCCGACAGATGATCAACAAAGCTACCTGACGGATGATCAACAAGCTACCCGACGGATAACAAGCATGTACCCGACGGATGATCAATTCAAATATCTGTTGACATTGACAACACGGTCACATGTGTTGGGTGTTTGCAAAAGGAATGTGGCAGCCTGTTTAGCAGGAAATTAAGATCAAAGAAGCATTACCATTTCTATGCAAGCTATAAAGATTTTCAAAGATGCTGGAATAGAGTAATGAAGCAGCATGGAGTTAGACTTGATAGGTTTTGTTTTATTATCCTGTCTTATTACCATGTAAACTTGGTTATATATAAACCAAGTGTAGCTAGTTGAACAGATAACTAAACAAATACATTTAGAAGAGAAATAGAAAAAGCTGTACTTGTCAAGAATTTCTCTGTAGTTTGTTTGTTCAACTTGTAAAGCAGCTGTGAGCCAATTTGAGCTTCACAGAGTTCTCAAATCGATATATATATATATATATATATATATATCTGGTGGATACATTCAAATCCACCAGAAAGTTTTAAAGACTTGTGTTTTTATTACTTTGTGTTTGATTTACTTAATTCCTTATTCCGCACTTTGCAAATCAAAATACTTATATATATATATTGAGTTAGAACATTTTTATAAATCTCAAAAAGAGGCCAGAATTACATTCAACCCCCCTTCTGTAATTCTTGTTCTATTGTTAGGGAATAACAATTGGTATCAGAGCAAGCTCTTGAAGTATAAAGATTGTAAAGATCACAACAAACAGCAAGTTGAACAAGAAGGATGTTGGGGTTAAAATTCCTTTTCTGGACAAAGACAATTATCACCACTGGAAGGTGAAAATGCATCTACATCTTCTCTCTCAAGATGAGGCCTATTTCTGGACAAAGACAATTATCACCACTGGAAGGTGAAAATGCATCTACATCTTCTCTCTCAAGATGAGGCCTATGTGGATTGCATAGAGAGAGGACCTTATGTACCAATGAGAGCTGCAACTGGCAATGAACCATTTGTTCCCAAGTCTAGGCATGAATGGTAAGATTTTGATATTGAGCAAGTCAGGAAAGACAAGAAGGCCATGAATATATTGTTCAACGGAGTTGATGGTGACATGTTTGATAACATCATTAACTGCAAAATAGCCAAGGAAGTTTGGGACACTATCCAGATTATTTGTGATGGTATTGAGCAAGTAAGGGAGAATAAGATGCGGGTACTAATTCAGCAATATGAGCACTTCCATTGTGAAGATAGTGAGTCTCTCGCTGATATTTTTAGTAGATTTTAAAAACTACTAAATGCTCTGAAGTTGCATGGAAGAGTCTATCAGACAAAAGACTCTAACCTCAAGTTCCTTAGATCTCTTTCAAAGGAGTGGAAACTAATGACGGTCTCATTGAGAAATTCTCAGTATTACAAGGAGTTTACCTTGGAGAGACTGTATGGCTTCCTGAAGACTTATGAGCTTGAAATAGAGCAAGATGGGAGGATGGAGAAAGGAAGGAAGAAAGGAGGGTCCATAGCACTGGTTGCTGAGTTAGAGAAAGAGAAAGAAATGAAGGTAGAAGCTGTTGAGTCTACTTCAAAGGTCTATGAGAACAAGGGCAAAGGGCTGGTAGCTGATAATAAAGATCATTTGAACCAAGATGACATGGATGATATTGATGAGCATTTAGCATTCCTTTCCAGAAGATTTGCCAAGCTCAAGTTCAAAAAGAACTTTGGAGCAGCCAAGCCAAGTGGAAACATGGTGGATAAATCCAAATTCAAATGTTTCAAATGTGGCTTGGCAGGGCATTTTTCCAGTGAGTGTAGAAAGTCAGATTCCAACCAAAAGAAGTTTGAGCCTGTTGATTATATACATAAATATTTTGAGTTGCCCAAGCAAAAGGAAAGGGCTTTCATTACACAGGAAAATGACTAGGCAGCTAATAGATTGGATGAAGATGAGGATGTGAGCTATGTCAATCTAGCCCCGATGGCCAAGTCTGATGAAACAGAAACAAGTTCTTCAAGTGATCAAGTAATCACCGCTAACCTAGCACATTTATCTAAAGCTGAGTGTAATTATGCAAGCAATGACTGATAAGTGGCATTTTATACCACTTAGAACGTCTTAAAATGGCTTAAATTGGTGTCTTGAAATCAAGTATTTTATGTATTTGATGCGTTTTTCTAGTGTTTATGCATTTCAGGGTATTAGTTGCATTTCGGGGGAGGAATCATCAAGAATAAGCCTTGGCATGTGTTCACCATTGTGAGAGGAAAGGAATGGGCAGATTACGGCGAAGAAACGGAGCAAACCTGGATTTTTTCCAGTAGAGGCCTGCGCGCCCGCGCAGCAATGCTGAGCGGCCGCGCAGCAACCTGCGCGCCCGCGCAGCTATGCTGAGCGGCCGCGCAGGGTCGGGGGAAAAGATAAATTATTTTAGACTTCTACTTCTGTTTGGCTTCCAACTTCTATGTAATCTGAGTTTTATGGGACTATTATATAGGTAGATTTGAGACGTTTTCACAGAGAGTATTAAAGGGATTATGTTTTAGATTGTGTTTTACGCAAGAAGCGAAGGAGATAAGGAAGAAGACCGATTTAGCACACTGCAACGAAGAGGAAGCATATATTCTTGTGATTCTTGTTTCGTTGTAACGTTGGATGCTAGTTTTCTTGCTTTGACTTATTTACTCTTGTGACGTACTCTGTTTTAATATAATTAATTTAGTTATTATTTTCTTGTGTTTGTTTGTCATGATTTCATATGAACCCATGATGGCGATAAGTTTTATTATGGGCTAATCGTGATCATGGGGTTGCACGGATTTATTATGGAATTCTTTAGTTAATTGTTTAATACTTTAGTGTGTGATGATTGCATGATATCTAGTATTGGTTGTGCGTATTCGTCTTATGTGCATCGCAAACATATAAGATAGGGTGTTAATCTCTTGTGAAGCGACGGTGGATCTTGAGATTTAGAACTTGCCATGCTAGCATAGGTTCATGTACGTTGAGCATGATTAGTGGGTAACTCTAACAGTTTTATTTGCCCTATGTAATCAAAAGGGATAACTTGTGCTTAAATCGTTGTGTTGTCAATTTCTGTAGACATATAGGAACTCAACATAATTGATGACTATTCAACTTCTATCTTAATTGTGGATGCTTGGTAGAATGGTATTAGTACAATGAAAGTTGGCTTTTATCAGTTTCGTGTTATTCGATTAATATCATCACTGTCACATGCTAAAGGTAATAACAATGGCTATAGAAGGAAGTAATAATGAAGTTGTGATCTCATGAGTGTTTTATTATTGATAAATTGAAGTGTTAGTTAAGTGGTTAATTGAGTAGTTAATTATAGTTAATATTTAATCAACAATTTTAAGTGTTATTATCTTAACATTGAGAAGTAATCATACATTGGTGAGTGAGTTTAATTAGACAATAATTTAGTCTGAGTCTCTGAGGGAATGAACTAGAAAGTATTCTATATTACTTGCGAACGCGTATACTTGCGTGAATATTAGTGCGTGTTTTCGCCCTAACAATGACATCTCTACATAATTATATCACTTGTGTGTTACACTTAAGTCCCTCACTAAGGAAAATGCTAAAAGTAAAAAACAATTTGTTTTTAAGTGAGAGGAATAATGTGCTAGAGTCTCAGTTTATTGAATTTGAAAAATTGAGAATTGAGTGTAAGATTGCTAAGGATGAATTAACTGAGTCCTTGAAGAAAGAAGAGATTTTAAAGAAGCAACTTGAACGAGAACAGGAAGTGATTAAAGCATGGAAATCATCCAGAGATGTCTATGCTCAAATCACTAAAGTTCAAGATATTGAGTCCTTTTGTGATGCAGCCAGGAAAAAGAGTAAGGAGAAGCTGAAATCCAATTTGGTTGAAGGATTGCTAACAGATGTGGACTCGACGGATGATGAGAATCATCCGTCGGATAATCAAAAGGATTATCCGTCGAGTGACAAAGAGCCACATTCGTCGGCTATGAGCAAACCTGTGAGCAAAGCCAAACTTTCCAAATTGAATGAAAAATATGGATCAGTTTCCAAAAACTTTGTTTCGGGAGAATCAAGTCAAGTGAAGAAGGAGAAGAAAGTGAATGTTGGTCATCTGTCCTTCAAACAATTGAATGACTAATTAGAAAAGATTGAGGTTAAAACAGAAACTAAAAAGAAAAACAATAGAAATAGGAAAGTAGGGATTAACAAACATAACAACTACACACCTGATAAGTATGCTCCAAGAAAAATCTGTGTTATGTGTGGTAGTGTTAATCATTTGTCTGTTAATTGCAAATTTGCCATGACTACTCCTATAGTTGTACCCTCTTCTTTTCCCAACATGAATGACATGCCTTCTATGCCTATGAATGTTATGTCTGCTCAGAATATGAATGCATAATTTGCTAATATGCCATTTGCACCTAATCCTTATTATGCTGCATTTAGTATGCCAGAAATGCCATTTAGCATGCCTTAGTGGAATAACATGTTTGTAAACAGCATGCCTTTTCCTGCTAATCAAAATGTGCATGATAATTATGTTTTAATGACTGGTTTCAAAGGTCCAACTCAAATGACTAAGGATGAATCAGAAATTCCCTAGTCAAATGAGATCAAACCTAAGAAACCAAAGAAGAAAGCTAACAAGGCAGGACCCAAGGAAACTTGGGTACCAAAATCAACTTGATTTGGTTTTGATGTGTGCGGGGAAACAGAAAGAATCTTTGGTACCTGGATAGTGGTTATTCAAGGCACATGACTGGAGGTTCTACCCTGCTCACAGAGTTCAAGGAGAGAGCTGGCCCAAGTATTAAAATGGCTTAAATTGGTGTCTTTGAAATCAAGCCGGGCACTATTCAGATGGTGCAGAATTCTGTTTCTTTTGGAGGAGCGGCAACTGAAGACCCCAACATGCACATAAGGAATTTTGTCGAGATCTGCAGCACTTTTAAGTATAATGGCGTGACTGATGAGGCTATCAAGTTGAGGCTTTTCCCATTCTCACTGAGGGATAAGGCTAAAGACTGGTTACATTCTGAACCAGCTGGGTCCATCACTACGTGGCAAGATCTTGCGCAAAAGTTTCTGGTGAAGTTTTATCCAATGGCAAAGACTGCTGCTATGAGGAGTGCTCTTACTCAGTTTGCGCAGCAACCTACAGAATCTATGTGCGAGGCTTGGGAACGCTACAAGGAAATGTTGAGAAAATATCCACATCATGGAATGCCGGATTGGATGGTGATCACTGGTTTTTATAATGGTTTGGGGGCCCAATCTCGGCCCATGCTCGATGTAGCAGCTGGAGGAGCCTTATGGGCTAAAAGCTATACTGAGGCGTATAATCTTATAGAGATGATGGCTGCAAATGAGCATTAAAACCCAACTCAGAGGATGACGTCAGGTAAGGTCGCAGGTATTCTGGAAGTTAATCCAGCCACCGCTATTGCAGCCCAGCTCCAAGCGCTATCAATGAAGGTTGATTCTCTGGCTACGTATGGAGTTAATCAAATAGCTATGGTTTGTGAGCTTTGTGCAGGTTCTCATGCTACGGATCAGTGTTCTCTTGTCAACGAATCTGTTCAGTATGTGAATAATTATCAGCGACAACAACAGCCTGTGCCAGCGACCTATCATCCTAATAACAGAAATCATCCAAATTTCAGTTGGGGGAATAATCAGAATGCTATTCAGCCACCATATCAGCAAGGAGTGAGTAAACAGTTTAACCCACCTGGATTCCAGCAACTACAGCAGTATGCTACAAGGCAATCATATCCTCAACAGGGAAGTGCAGCTGCACCTACTAGTGCTGATTTTGAGGAACTTAAGCTGTTGTGCAAGAGTCAGGCGGTTTCTATCAAGACCTTGGAAAATCAAATCGGTCAATTAGCCAATGCAGTGCTCAATCGTCAACCTGACACTCTTCCCAGTGACACGGAAGTACCAGGCAGGAAGGAAGCTAAAGAGCAAGTCAAGGCTATTACCTTAAGGTCTGGAAAAGTAGCTGAGGCTGAAAAGACAAAAGAAGTAGAAGCTGAAATTAGAGAAGAAGAATCTAAGCAAAAGGAGAAAGCGGCGGAACCAAGGAAGACTACTGTTGAACACACTCTGCCTGAGGCTAATACAGGGGAGAAACAACTCTATCCTCCACCACCTTTTCCTAAGAGATTGCAGCAACAAAAGCTGGATAGACAGTTCGGGAAGTTTCTGGAGGTGTTCAAGAAACTTCACATCAATATACCTTTCGCTGAGGCTCTGGAACAAATGCCTAGTTATGCGAAGTTTATGAAGACTATTCTTTCAAGAAAGGTGAAACTGGATGACCTTGAAACCGTTGCTCTCACGGAAGAATGCAGCGCTGTTCTGCAGCAAAAGTTACCACCAAAACTGAAAGATCCAGGAAGCTTCACCATTCCTTGCACCATTGGCAATCTAACTTTTGACAAGTGCCTTTGTGATTTGGGAGCAAGCATTAATCTGATGCCATTGTCGATTTTTAAAAAGCTGGATCTGCCTGATCCAAAACCCACATACATGTCGCTACAATTGGCGGACCGTTCCATTACTTACCCAAGGGGCATAGTTGAGGATGTGCTCGTCAAGGTGGATAAGCTCTTCTTTCCAGCAGATTTTGTTATTCTGGATTTTGAGGAAGATAAGAAGATTCCCATAATCTTGGGAAGGCCTTTCTTGGCTACTGGTCGTACCTTGATAGATGTGCAAAAAGGTGAACTTACTATGCGGGTCCAAGATCAGGATGTGACCTTCAATGTATTCAAGGCAATGAAATTCCCTACAGAAGATGAGGAGTGCTTAAAAGTGGATGTGATTGATACTGCGGTTACTTCAGAACTCGATCACATGCTAATGTCTGATGCATTGGAAAAGGCCTTATTGGGGGATTTTGACAGCGATGATGAAGATAGCAATGAGCAATTACAATATCTGAACGCTTCTCCATGGAAGTGAAAGCTGGACATACCATTTGAATCTCTTGGTACTTCTGACCTTAAGAATGCTGAAGGGAAGCTCAAACCATCAATAGAGGAAGCACCTACCTTGGAGCTCAAACCATTACCTGAACACTTGAGGTATGCTTTTTTAGGTGATTCATCTACGTTACCTGTTATTATTTCATCTGACTTTTCAGGTAGTGAGGAAGACAAGCTCTTAAGGATTTTGAGAGAATTCAAATCGGCTATAGGATGGACCATAGCAGACATCAAGGGGATAAGTCCTTCATATTGTATGCATAAAATTCTGCTAGAGGAAGGTAGTAAGCCAACTGTGGAACAACAGCGAAGACTGAATCCCATCATGAAGGAGGTGGTGAAGAAAGAAATTCTGAAATGGCTAGATGCAGGCATCATTTATCCTATTTCTGACAGCTCGTGGGTGAGCCCCGTACAATGTGTACCTAAGAAGGGAGGTATCAATGTGGTCGCAAATGAAAAGAATGAGCTCATCCCTACTCGAACAGTTACAGGATGGAGAGTATGCATGGATTATAGAAAATTGAACAAAGCCACAAGGAAGGATCACTTCCCCCTTTCATTTATTGATCAAATGCTTGACAGATTAGCGGGTCATGAGTATTTTTGTCTTCTGGATGGTTATTCCGGGTATAATCAGATTTGTATTGCACCAGAGGATCAGGAAAAGACTACCTTCACTTGTCCATTTGGCACATTTGCTTTTCGCAGAGTTTTGTTTGGGTTATGTGGCGCCCCGGCCACTTTTCAGAGATGTATGATGGCTATATTCTCTGACATGATTGGAAATAACGTCGAAGTGTTCATGGATGACTTCTCCGTCTTTGGACACTCATATGATGAATGTTTGAATAATCTGCGCGCCGTACTCAAAAGATGCGTGGAAACTAATTTGGTGCTTAATTGGGAGAAATGTCATTTTATGGTGCATGAAGGCATTATCCTTGGGCATAAGGTCTCTAGCAAGGGTCTGGAGGTGGACAAGGCCAAGGTGGGAGTCATTGAAAATCTTCCCCCACCTAATTCTGTGAAAGGAATCCGTAGTTTTCTTGGTCATGCGGGTTTTTATCGGCGATTCATCAAGGACTTTTCAAAGATATCTAAGCCGGTGTGCAATTTGCTTGAGAAAGATGTGCCGTTCAAATTTGATGATGAATGTTTGGCAGCATTCGAGACTCTCAAGAAGAGTTTGATCACTGCACCAGTTATTACAGCACCAGATTAGACAGAACCGTTTGAGATGATGTGTGATGCGAGTGATTATGCGGTAGGTGCAGTTTTGGGACAGCGCAAGAAAAATCTCTTCCATGTGGTCTACTATGCGAGTAAGACTTTAAATGGTGCCCAATTGAACTACACCACTACTGAGAAGGAGCTTTTGGCTATAGTCTTTGGCTTTGAGAAATTTCGATCTTATCTGCTTGGTACGAAAGTAACAGTATTCACTGATCATGCAGCTATTCGCTATCTGGTTTCTAAGAAGAATTCGAAGCCGAGACTCATTCGTTGGGTGCTTTTACTTCAGGAATTTGAGTTAGAGATCAAAGATAGAAAAGGTACTGAGAATCAAGTAGCTGACCATCTCTCTAGGTTGGAGAATCCCGATTCTACTTCACAAGATAGGACGTTAATCAATGAATCTTTTCCGGATGAGCAGTTGTTTGCAATTCAGGAGGAAGAACCATGGTTTGCAGATATTGTAAACTATCTTGTCAGCAATATAATGCCTCTTAATTTGACATCCGCTCAAAAGAAGAAGTTTCTGCATGAGGTGAAGTGGTATATGTGGGATGAACCATATTTGTTTAGACAGAGAGCTGACCAGATCATCAGGAGATGTATCTCGTTCTGTGAGACGGAGGGGATATTACGAGACTGCCATTCCACGGTTTATGGTGGACACTATGGAGGTGAGAAGACGGCAGCTCGTATTCTGCAAGCAGGTTTTTTCTGGCCTACTTTGTTCAAGGATGCTCATCAGTTTATTTTAAGGTGTGATCGTTGCCAAAGAGTGGGAAATTTGTCAAGGAAGGATGAGATGCCATTAAATGTGATGCTTGAAGTCGAGGTCTTTGATGTGTGGGGAATCGATTTCATGGGGCCTTTTATCGCATCTTGCAATAATCAGTACGTCTTGCTGGCAGTCGATTATGTCTCAAAATGGGTCGAAGTTAAAGCTTTACCGACAAATGATGCAAAGGTAGTGCTAAATTTTCTTCATAAGAAAATTTTCACAAGGTTTGGAACACCTCGGGTAATCATAAGTGATGAAGGATCGTATTTTTGTAACCGTAAGTTCACTTCTATGATGCAGCGTTACAAATGGTCAAGCGGAAGTGTCTAACAGAGAGATAAAGCGCATTCTAGAGAAGGTTGTTTGTCCGTCAAGGAAGGATTGGTCTTTAAAGCTCGATGAAGCTGTTTGGGCTTATAGAACAGCATACAAAACTCCACTTGGGATGTCATCGTGGTGTACGGTAAGGGATGTCATCTACCAGCGGAGCTTGAGCATAAGGCCTACTGGGCATTGAAGAAATTGAACCTGGATTTAGATGCAGCTGGTAAGAAAAGAATGCTTCAGCTTAATGAACTTGATGAATTTCGACTTCAAGCGTACGAGAATAACAAAATGTATAAGGAAAAGGTGAAGAGGTGGCACGATAGGAAGCTATATCCTAAGTTATTTGTGCCAGGGCAACAAGTTCTTTTATTCAACTCTCGGCTCCGACTTTTTCCTGGGAAGTTGAAATCAAGGTGGTCTGGACCTTTTATTGTCAAAACTGTGTTTCCACATGGAGCGGTGGAAATTTTTGAGAATGATTCGGACCAAGCATTCAAGGTTAACGGTCAGCGGTTGAAGCACTACTATGGGGATATGGCAAACCGAGAGGTGGTTAGTGCCATTTTGTTGACTACTTGAGAAAGGTACGGAACGTCAAGCTAATGACGAAAAAGAAGCGCTGCGTGGGAGGCAACCCATGAATTGTTGTTACAGGAACCCTTAGAAGTTAATAACCTATCCAAAAACACAAAAAAATCAGAAAACAGGGGCTGGAAAAAAAAATTTCCAGAGACCCTCTGCGCGCCCGCGCAGCTATGCTGAGCGGCCGCGCAGCTTGCTGCGCGCCCGTGCAGAAATGCTGAGCGGCCGCGCAGGGGTCGAGTTCCAGAAAATTTTTTACAGTTCAGAAAAAAAAAAAATAAACAAAAATACAAAAACAGTTTTAGCCCAGAAACCCACGAATTGTTCCCACTACCCCATCATTTTAGCCCTTAATTCCCAAACCCTAATCTAATCCACACCCTATATATACATACACCTATCCTACATATCTCCCACAAAACTTCCTACACTTAAACCCTCTCACAAACATCAAAAATCAGTTCTTACACACTTTTATTCACGAATCAATGGCACCCAAGAGAGCACGCACTATTGACAGCAGCAGCACAGTTCCTACTGCTGATTCATCGAGGGGTACTGCTGCAAGGCCTCGGTTAACTGACAGAGCTGCGGAGGAGGAGTACACTAGGCTGTTGGGGAAGCCGATTCTGAAGGAGAGGGGGTTTTTACCATCAGGGAGGGATGGTGAGTTGTTGCCCATGATTGCAGAGAAGGGGTGGATAGCTTTTTGTGAGTCACCCGAAGCAGTACCGATGAGCGTTGTTCGCGAGTTCTACGCGAACGCGAAGGCTGAAAAGAATGGGTTTTCTGTAGTTCGTGGGCTGACGGTTGATTATCATCCTGCGGCGATTCGCCGTGTGATTGGACAGCGAGAGAGGAAGCCCGAGGAGGAGAACTGGAATGAAAAGACTGCTGAGGATTTTGACTTGGATTTGATTTGTGCGACTCTCTGTCGACCGGGCACAGTTTGGAACCGCAGTCCAGCCAATAATGAGTATCGTCACTTTCCGGTGATCGCCATGAACAGGTATGCCCGTGCATGGAATGCATTTATATGTGCTAATATTTTACCTTCTTCACATGCACACGAGGTCACAGTTGAGAGAGCACAGCTGTTGTGGGGAATTCTGAATGAGGAATACTATGTGGACCTTGGTGAGTTTATCTACCAAGGAATTCTGAAGTTTTTGAGGGGAGCAAAGCATATGAACATCCCTTATGCATCCACGGTTACAAAGCTATGCCGAGCAGTGGGAGTGAACTGGTCGGCTCATGAGCAGTTGCAGTTGCCAGCAGCTCCGATAGATTCTGGCACTCTGAATGGGATGCAGGAGTGGACCGGTGGTGAGCCTGAGGAGCATGGGTTGGGTTATCGTCTTCCAGGAGGGCGTCCAGCACGAGGTGCTACTATGGCTAGGCCAGGGCGTGGTGAGGCTGGTTCGTCGAGAGCTCAGGAGGGTGTTGGGATGGGTGATGCCCAGTATAGGAGGCTTTCACGGCGGATGGATGCCATGTATGAGACGCAGAGCAGGTTTGCTCAGGAGCTCACCCTTGCGTTAGGGACTGCTTTTCGAGGCCTTGGAGCTGATATCCAGTGGCCAGTTTTTGGTGAGGACTCTGCATACCCACCGCCTGATACTTCACACGCTGAGGGTGATGATGATGATGACTCCGAGTAGGTATACCCTGTGTTCCTTTCTACTACTTTCACTGAGGACAGTGAAGATTTTTAGTTTGGGGGTGGTAGTTAAGGAATATTGTGTGTGTGTCATTTAGTTGCATATTCATGATAGTTTAGTTCATATAGTTGCATAATTTATGCCATTTAGTTTTTTTTTATGAATGTCATATAGCTCATGCATTTACCATGATCCCTTTTGCAATAAGTTATCGACTGAATTGTGATATTGATGCAAGTGTAGTGATAGCATTAAAGTGATATTAAGTTGTGTAGGTTGATATGCATGCTAGAAACAATTGTAAGTCCACTAAGTCTTAAAGAGTGCGTAAGGGCTAGATTGTTGTTATGATTTGGTTGTTTTCAAGGTCAATCTACTTATTATGCTTAGAATTCGATTATAGGTTCTTAGTGATAAAGACATGAAAAAAAAAGAAAAAAAATTTGGAGAAAAAAGTATGGAAGTTGTTGCTAGTTGTGGCTAGGCGTCAAATGGCTAGTAGCCGGCTCGCATATGTTGCGAGTAGTCTAGGGTTGAGCAAGATGGAGCGAAACGCACTTGCTCAGAAGTTATAAAAAAAATATTTTTTGCATAATTGATCAAGAGTGGGCTCTTTGGTATTCGAGTTATTACGTTCTTAGGGGACTTTGTGCCTAGTGACCTAAGGCTTTTAGAGTCTGGGATCCGCTAACCTAACGCTCGTTACATGGATACCATTGTATAAGTCTTTTGTGGACCTCACTCATTGCACGGTCAAATAAGCATTTGAGTTGTAAATAAAAAGCACGATTCCGTAGTAAGCTCCAGAGTTCTTGTAGTGTTGTATATCACTTTGTGCCTAGAATTTTTATTCTTTGTATAATCGTAGGGTTGCCTTGAGGATAGTCTAGTCATAGTAATTGGTCTAGTTCCGAAGCATATCTGTTAAGCATTTGCACACACCACGTTTCTGGCTGTATATCCGGTTGCATGAGTTTATTGATCTTTAGTTGTCTAACTGCATTCGTTGAGATGTGACAATTTGGTTGGTTAATTGTAGTAAGGGGGATCGTTGCATTTTCATATAGATTGCATTCATGCATATTTTTATTTGTTTTTGAGTCTGTGACGCTTGAGGACAAGCATCGATTTAAGTTTGGGGGTGTGAAAAGTGGCATTTTATACCACTTAGAACGTCTTAAAATGGCTTAAATTGGTGTCCTGAAATCAAGTATTTTGTGTATTTGATGCGTTTTTCTAGTGTTTATGCATTTCAGGGTATTAGTTGCATTTCGGGGGAGGAATCATCAAGAATAAGCCTTGGCATGTGTTCACCATTGCGAGAGGAAAGGAATGGGCAGATTACGGCGAAGAAACGGAGCAAACCTGGATTTTTTCCAGTAGAGGCCTGCGCGCCCGCGCAGCAATGCTGAGCGGCCGCGCAGCAACCTGCGCGCCCGCGCAGCTATGCTGAGCGGCCGCGCAGGGTCGGGGGAAAAGATAAATTATTTTAGACTTCTACTTCTGTTTGGCTTCCAACTTCTATGTAATCTGAGTTTTATGGGACTATTATATAGGTAGATTTCAGACGTTTTCACAGAGAGTATTAAAGGGATTATGTTTTAGATTGTGTTTTATGCAAGAAGCGAAGGAGATAAGGAAGAAGACCGATTTAGCACACTGCAACGAAGAGGAAGCATATATTCTTGTGATTCTTGTTTCGTTGTAACGTTGGATGCTAGTTTTCTTGCTTTGACTTATTTACTCTTGTGACGTACTCTGTTTTAATATAATTAGTTTAGTTATTATTTTCTTGTGTTTGTTTGTCATGATTTCATATGAACCCATGATGGCGATAAGTTCTATTATGGGCTAATCGTGATCATGGGGTTGCACGGATTTATTATGGAATTCTTTAGTTAATTGTTTAATACTTTAGTGTGTGATGATTGCATGATATCTAGTATTGGTTGTGCGTATTCGTCTTATGTGCGTCGCGAACATATAAGATAGGGTGTTAATCTCTTGTGAAGCGACGGTGGATCTTGAGATTTAGAACTTGCCATGCTAGCATAGGTTCATGTACGTTGAGCATGATTAGTGGGTAACTCTAACAGTTTTATTTGCCCTATGTAATCAAAAGGGATAACTTGTGCTTAAATCGTTGTGTTGTCAATTTCTGTAGACATATAGGAACTCAACATAATTGATGACTATTCAACTTCTATCTTAATTGTGGATGCTTGGTAGAATGGTATTAGTACAATGAAAGTTGGCTTTTATCAGTTTCGTGTTATTCGATTAATATCATCACTGTCACATGCTAAAGGTAATAACAATGGCTATAGAAGGAAGTAATAATGAAGTTGTGATCTCATGAGTGTTTTATTATTGATAAATTGAAGTGTTAGTTAAGTGGTTAATTGAGTAGTTAATTATAGTTAATATTTAATCAACAATTTTAAGTGTTATTATCTTAACATTGAGAAGTAATCATACATTGGTGAGTGAGTTTAATTAGACAATAATTTAGTCTGAGTCTCTGAGGGAATGAACTAGAAAGTATTCTATATTACTTGCGAACGCGTATACTTGCGTGAATATTAGTGCGTGTTTTCGCCCTAACAATGACATCTCTACATAATTATATCACTTGTGTGTTACACTTAAGTCCCTCACTAAGGAAAATGCTAAAAGTAAAAAACAATTTGTTTTTAAGTGAGAGGAATAATGTGCTAGAGTCTCAGTTTATTGAATTTGAAAAATTGAGAATTGAGTGTAAGATTGCTAAGGATGAATTAACTGAGTCCTTGAAGAAAGAAGAGATTTTAAAGAAGCAACTTGAACGAGAACAGGAAGTGATTAAAGCATGGAAATCATCCAGAGATGTCTATGCTCAAATCACTAAAGTTCAAGATATTGAGTCCTTTTGTGATGCAGCCAGGAAAAAGAGTAAGGAGAAGCTGAAATCCAATTTGGTTGAAGGATTGCTAACAGATGTGGACTCGACGGATGATGAGAATCATCCGTCGGATAATCAAAAGGATTATCCGTCGAGTGACAAAGAGCCACATTCGTCGGCTATGAGCAAACCTGTGAGCAAAGCCAAACTTTCCAAATTGAATGAAAAATATGGATCAGTTTCCAAAAACTTTGTTTCGGGAGAATCAAGTCAAGTGAAGAAGGAGAAGAAAGTGAATGTTGGTCATCTGTCCTTCAAACAATTGAATGACTAATTAGAAAAGATTGAGGTTAAAACAGAAACTAAAAAGAAAAACAATAGAAATAGGAAAGTAGGGATTAACAAACATAACAACTACACACCTGATAAGTCTGCTCCAAGAAAAATCTGTGTTATGTGTGGTAGTGTTAATCATTTGTCTGTTAATTGCAAATTTGCCATGACTACTCCTATAGTTGTACCCTCTTCTTTTCCCAACATGAATGACATGCCTTCTATGCCTATGAATGTTATGTCTGCTCAGAATATGAATGCATAATTTGCTAATATGCCATTTGCACCTAATCCTTATTATGCTGCATTTAGTATGCCAGAAATGCCATTTAGCATGCCTTAGTGGAATAACATGTTTGTAAACAGCATGCCTTTTCCTGCTAATCAAAATGTGCATGATAATTATGTTTTAATGACTGGTTTCAAAGGTCCAACTCAAATGACTAAGGATGAATCAGAAATTCCCTAGTCAAATGAGATCAAACCTAAGAAACCAAAGAAGAAAGCTAACAAGGCAGGACCCAAGGAAACTTGGGTACCAAAATCAACTTGATTTGGTTTTGATGTGTGCGGGGAAACAGAAAGAATCTTTGGTACCTGGATAGTGGTTATTCAAGGCACATGACTGGAGGTTCTACCCTGCTCACAGAGTTCAAGGAGAGAGCTGGCCCAAGTATTACTTTTGGAGATGACAGCAAGGGTTATACTGTGGGATATGGCTTGATTTCAAAACACAATGTCATCATTGAAGAGGTTGCCCTAGTGGATGGTCTCAAGCACAATTTGTTGAGTATCAGCCAGCTTTGTGATAAGGGCAATTTAGTAACCTTCAATTCAGAAGCTTGTGTTGTGACAAACAAAAGAAGCAATAAAGTGGTTCTCACTAGAGTGAGAATAGGAAATATGTATCTAGCTGACTTCAACTCATCTAATATAGAATCTGTCACTTGTCTTCTCAGTAAAGCAAGTCAAGATGAAAGTTGGCTATGGCACAAGAAGTTGTCCCATCTAAACATCAAGACCATGAATGAACTTGTCAAGAAAGAACTGGTAAGAGGAATTTCTCAAGTGGAGTTTTCTAAGGATGGATTGTGTGATGCCTGCCAAAAGGGAAAGCAGATTAAAGCATCTTTCAGAAAGAAGTTTGATTCAACAATTGAAGAACCTTTGCAATTGCTACACATGGATCTATTTGGACCAGTCAATTTGTTGTCCATTTCAAGAAAAAGGTTTTTCCTAGTAATTGTAGAGGAAAAAGAAGGTGTACAGTTGCTTGTTCATTATGTAAAGAAAACCCTCATTAAAGTTGAAACAAGGTACACAGTCTCTTGAAAAACAAATTCTTGATTTGACTATGACGTCTACCAAATTGAGAAATTATTTCGAAACACACAAGATACATATCATGCGAATTTTGCCTTGAGAATGGTGTTGAGTAAACTACAGTTGACAGGAAGAATGACATAGTGGTCCATTCGACTAAGTAAATATGATATCACCTATGAAGTAAGAACAATTATCAAGTCTCAAGTTTTAGCAGACTTTGTGGCTGATTTCAGTCGATGTTAAAAAAAAGGAAAGTGGAGGAGGCAAATTGGTGAAAAAAAATGTAAATCCGGAAAAAGAGAGATAAGTAAAAGAAAGCAATAATGGAAAATTTTGTGATGGAAATAAGTGTAGAGAGAGGGAGAAGATAAATATTTTGACCGCTGAAAAATTATAGTAGAAGATGAAAAACAGTTGGGGGTTCAGGAAGTGAGAGTGAAAGATAAATGAAGGAGACGCTTAATAATTTAAAACTGGATCTACATATGTATATGAAATTTAAAAATATGTAAAAAAGTGGTTAATACCGGTTTTTAGTTTTTGTTATAGTTTTACTTTTGTATTTTTATTTTTATTTTTATTTTATCATTACTTTATCCAAGACAAACTATTTACATAGTGTTGCTCCCAAATGTCTTTATTTGGGGGAGTATAAGTTTTCAATGTCACTTTCGAAAAAAATGGTCTCAAATGTCATTTCAAACATAAATTCGAGTTGCTTTTTATGGATAGGCTAAAAACGTAAGTTCGTGTTCCGTTTATCTTTTTTCTTTAATTTCTAAAACGCTAAACGCAACTTCATATCGTGTTTTGTAGAGGTAAAAACACAACTTCAATTCATATTTTATGGGGCTAAAACTTTTATCTCTTTTTATTTTTTAAAAAAATCAAAACGCAACATTAGAACTTGTTTTCAGAATTTGAAAACGTTACCTCAGTTTTTGTTTTTATGTTTTGAAAATAAAAAGAAAATCAAGAACGCAACTTCATGAAATGTTTTAATGAAAAACGTAATATGAAACCTTGTTTTTAAAGCTGAAACGCAATTTGAAATCGGGTTTTTTAGCTCAAAAAACATTATGATATTTTTTCTTTTCTTTTTATTTTTTTAACCCAAAAAATTAGATAATGTTGTGTTTCCAAACTTAAAACGTTTTTTTTAACCTAAAAAACTTAAAATATTTATTTAAAATTTCAATATTTTTGAAACACAAGAAAATTTATGGAAATATAAAATATTAATTAAAAAATACTGAAAATATATTTTAGGTTGTGTTTTATAGTTAAAACCTAATATTAAGTGTTATTTACGTAAATTTGGGTTATAAAACCATTGTCAAGCCTTAAAAAAATAAAGAAATAATTGTTGAAAACGTGAACCGAAGTGCCATTTTCCTAATCTATAAAAACCTGAACCGAAGTTAGGTCATAGAGTACCATTCTGGGAAATTTTTTAAGGACCATTATCCCAACATAGCATTGTTATATATATTATATATATATATATCACAAATGACGTACATTGCATATATAATAAAGTATAGTTTACAAGGCAGGAAGCAGATAATAATAAAATGCGGTTCATCCAGCATCTGGGTAGAACAAAGGAGAGAAATCCAACAATTCTTATGTTTCTTTCCTTGCATGAAGCTTGCACAAGGCGTCCCCTGCAACTTTCCAAGCAAACACACATTTTCCAGCATCTTGTAAACTATTTGCATAGCCGTACACAATATGATGAATAGCAAGAGCATCGTCATAAATATCATTCATCTCGCGCTTACTCTGTTCTAATTCTTTGGCACCGTACAAAATCTGCATATGTAAGTTAAAGCTCAGTTTAGTATATGTCATAATTCAGCCCCTTCTAAATTTCAGCCCACCCTTGCTAAAACTTGGTTCCCAACTAATTAATATGCTATCAAGTAAAATTCAGTCATATTTTTGTGATAGTGTTTAACAGTAGTTTTATGAATTGTTATATATGATTTATAAATACTACACGGCATAAGGAATTATTTTTCTATATAAATAAAGCCCCCCCCCCCCCTCTCTTTAGTGGAATCATGGATCCACCACTACTAGGATATTAACAAGCTAAATTTGGTTGTTTAAGTGGTTCACTAGCAAGACTCTTGAAACATTAGTAATACATATAGTATTACCTGCTTATATTTCTGTACAATCATATCGATAGACGCACTATTGAATTCATCAGACTTCATGGCGTTACACACTTCTTTTCTGTAGTCATTGTATCTCTCTTTCCATAACATCAAGCATTCATGAGGGACTTTAGCTTCCTTGAAGTTACGCCGTTCCCATATATCTAGGCGTAAGTAAAATATGATTAAAAAAAAAGTATAGTCAAGTCTGATAGCCTTCCCTGTGGATATCATTGTGTTATGCCATGACTACTAAGATGCAGGAGTTACTGATCAAGAACTTTCCAACACATCAAAACTTTTTATGAATTTATGCCTTACAGTCCACTGACATAAATTGTGATATCAGTGTCGTATATTTGGCCAAATACATCTATATTACAAAAAATCTAAAACAAACCTCCCATAGACGTCTGAGTTTGTGTTGACTGTACCGCATCATATATTAGTCCTAAAACAGAGGTAGATGCATACATGTTGGTCCTCTCCATATGATGGGGAAATAACTCGGCCTTTAATTCTTTTAGGAACTCTACCTAGTTTAAAGGAGAAAGCAGATACAAAAAAAAATCAAAGTTGAATGCATATCTACAATTTGAGTGCACTGCATTAAACATTACTATATAACAAAGCATTATGAACCTTTTTTCCACTCTTTGCTGCATCTAGAGCGCTGTAGTAAATGTCAATCAAGTGAAGCATTGTTTCCTTCATATTCTCGGTCTCACAAGGATTATTATCTCCCAATATCAGAAGTCGATCCATAAAAGCCAGCCAGCTATCAGCCGCTGCAGCTATATTGCTACTGGAAGAGGGTAGAAACAGACTGTGTCACTCCTGATTTAAAAATTCTAGGTATCTACCCTTACATTAAAAACAATTATCTCACTAAGGAAAAGGGGACCGTAGTTATCTGAATTTAATTCATCAGAGAGGTGCAACTGCATACCTTTGATTCCTTATAATTAAGTACTGTTGCATTAGTGCCTGCTCCAGCTGCTCGGAAGAAAACTCACTAACCTTGCTTTGTAATCCATGAGGTACTGGACAGGTACGTTTCCATGGTGGACTTGCTTGAAAATAACCCAACAACTAAAAGAACACCATGTGCTAAATACGAAATCCAGAAATGATAACAAAGTTATATGATACTTGATAGAATAATTTGAGAGAAATTGTAGTAGTAACCTTGGGGTTTCGAGAGACCCAGTACATATCTCCGTCCAGATCACCATCTCCAATTTCGTTTGCCATTGATCTCTGGCCTTTGACAGAGAAGAATATAGCATATTTGGCATTTCCGACAACATCTGTAATGGCCTCCAGATATGTAGCTTTTAAAACATGTATGTCCCCAAAGTCCAGACCTGGATTACGGTACACCAGCACATTGCCGGTAACTTGACCACCACCCCTGCAAAATAATTCATAAAGGAAAAAAAGTTTAGAGAGCCATTATCTATCTATTCCCGGGTTGAAACTAGCAGCTCTCACAATATCTCATCAAGTTAAAAGATAATCCAAGAAGTATTGCATTGAGGACACACAAATCAATTTCACGATACTGTGGAAAAGTACACTTACAGAATGACACAAACTTGATCATTCTCTAGCAATCCAGTTGGATCAGCTGTGCCCATTAAATAATAGCTCTCACTAATTGGAAGTTTTCCACGCTGGAGTCTCTTCTTTTCTTCAGTTGCTACACAAGTTAAACAATTATGAAGATATGGTTCATCAAGGGCCACCCCCGACAGAAGCATTCTTCTCATCAAATCTACATTATCTCTGTCTTTCCACTTCTTCAGAACTGCAGGTAGAACCATTAGAATCTGAGAAACGATTGAAATTGTTTTTTTGACAGGCAGTTGAACTTGTTATTATTACCCAGGAAATGAAATTATGGGAAGCATAAGGACAATTAAACAAAATTTAAGTTGCTTTTGGATTAAGAGACATTATTTACGCTCAGAGATGATATAACATAGACCAGAATAATTTTCGAACGGACTGAAAAGAAAGCATATAACAACCACATCAATCATATAACAGAAATATAGAATTAAAAGAAGTACATTTAAGCGCTGCACTTTTATCTACTAATATTGTCTGAGCCTCTTCCAGTGCTTTTTGTAGTATATTTAGAAAGAAATATGTTGGAACCCCACCAAAGCTTAGGAGTGCAATTAAATTCTTTGACAGAGTACATCTTTTAGGTTTACGACTGAAAAAAAAGAAAAAAAGAAATACCAGTCAGAAATATTTATACGCATATTACAGGCATCTATATTTAATGGATACATCAATTTGTGTGCGAAAATTAATGTACCGTGATCAAGTACCCAGTAAGTGAAAAATAATTATCAGCAATATAGATGTTCCACACGCCATTGTGTTTCTCATGACGAGAATATAACATTTTCATCACATGTGCAATTTTTTTCCTAGCACATGTTCATATTTCTGTAATCAGACCTAGAGCTACAAAAGTGGATGAGGAAAAGACAAGAAAATTATAGTTGTATGCTCTTCCACATATAAGTTCAGTATCAGTACTACTAACACTTAATCTTCAAAAAAATTGCAAAATAAAAAAACCCGAAGATTTAACGAACACCGCATGCTTTTGTATAGAAACCAATCATCACAAAGGTACGTCACTTGATCTAAATTCTGAAGTACATTACCCTGACATTCTGGATTCGCATAATTTGATTATTGAGACCCAAATTATTTTTTGCGATTAGCACAAAAATGGTTGGCAAATCCACCACCAAGCGTACTCTTGAAGAGGGTATTATCATTTGGTTCGATTTTGAGCCTTTTTTAGCCTTTCAGTTTACACAAATCAGTAGGTGAATAATAGACATTAATATTGAAAGCAAATAAACATTAAAATCACATGAATAACCAAGGGAAGATACCTTATTGCAACTACCTCCAACGAGTTAAAAGAGTGTTTACTTGGAAGTGTGGAATCAGCGTCAACCTTAATCATTGATCGTCTAATTTGTATTGTTCCACTTTTAAGCTTTAAAACAAAATTGGATAAACATAAACAAATCTTCACATGACAACTTTTGATACAAATAATCACTAGAAAGAGGCAATTTATAAACCAAAATGGTATACTAAAACAAGATGCATATTGGAATTTTCAGCTTTGTCACGAACAATTCGAAGAAATTTACTTCTTTAACACTTAAAAAACATACCACACCTTTCTGTTGACAAGAAGAGTTCCCTTAACTGCAAGGCCATTTTTAAATAAGCGGCACTGGATCAACAAAGGCTACAATCATTGCAAATAAACCATCAAACAGTTAACAATACTATCCAAGTACATCAACAGAATAATTATTGCTAGCCATGAAAAAGTAGAATCACTGAAGATTTACCGGTTCTCGAACATGTAACTTTTTCTCAGCACTTTTCTTAATCCTCTCCAATAACTTGACATAATGGATATTAGCAATGATGATAACAATCATAAAGAAAAAAGTCAGAACTACATAAAAACAGAAAGACAAGTATTGTTGATTAAGTACAAATGTCAGATCATATCAGATAAGTATTTTCATTATATAATGATGTAAGAGGAAATGCAGCAAGTATAATGTTCTAAAGAATCTGACAACATACTAGTGGGCACAAAAAAAAGGCCCAACTTGGGTCCAAGATCTCAAGTTGCGGTGAACATGTTGCTTAACCTAGACTTTTTAATATGTCCTGCACTCTTTAAGTAACCATCTCATATAGATATTACTGTGAAACATAAAAACAACTACTTTCGTTTCTAAACTTGCACAAACAGATATACTACAACATTCCATGTTTGCTTTCAATTGATGCTTGAGACAGACCATCTCCTCTAGTTGACACTTAAAGGATTTACTTATTCTCAAATCTGATCCTCTAAGTTATCTCATGGTATAGATATCACCTTTTGTATTTAGTCCATCTAATAGGGCACCAGCAATCCCACTCAGAGTATGAGTTACAGGATATATAGTCTCCCTCAAATGAATTATGAACTAAAATGTTTAAAATTGCTCATAGTTTATGATAGCATAGTCCCAATCAGGTTCTATTCATGATAAAAGCACATAGAGGAAACATTAAGTAGTACCACACACCCCGGAAACGTAACCAAAAAGAAAAAAAAAGAAGACAATCTAAGCCCTATCATGGCCTTGACACACAGTGAATCTCCCTGACAAGGAGCCACACAAAGCCAAAAAGTGTCAAGGCTAGAAACTGATAACAACTTTAACAATATTTTTCTAGTATGATTCTATCCTAATTCGATATACTCTAATTTAACAACATTAACAATATTTATATAAAAACATGTAAATACAAAAAGAGATGTGTGGGATGACAGGATGAGTTAAATACTAGCTGATTGTATAAAAAAATGATAGGAGAAGTCCAAAAGGTGAGGACAGAATAGAAAAGGTGGGTACTCTCGGAAATGAACACAAGACATGGGCACTACACAAATGGATTCTACAACAATATGTACAAGGGAATCTACAACCATCTCACACAAGACTTGCGCTAACTCTGTCAACTCTGCTTGATGGCCGGCAGAAAAAAAGGCAACAACTTTCAGCTCGGCTCTTGCACAATGAGCACCAATGCTATCATTACTCGAGTTATATTACCGGGACTCATCCGAAAGTGTCCAACATGGATATGTTTCAAGTGTCAGAGTCAACCATATATATAAGAGTCAACCATGTATATAATTTAGCGTGGAATGAAGTGTCAAGTGTCCACCATAACCATGTCTTCAAGTGTGCACCAAAACCATGTCTGAGTATCGTGTAACCAACACAGGTTTAAATATAAAATTGAAGAGACTTGGTAATTGAGTAATCAGTTGGACCGGACAATGCAGATAGGTAATCAAGTGGCTGGAATACTATTTACCCTTCTCCTATTTTGAAAGCTTATCCACCAGAAAAAAAAACTTCTACACTTCCACACCGAGACTTCCCAAAAGCCTCACAGCTCTTGTAGTGCTTGGACCAGATCAAGAAGTATTCAAGCCCGGGTTCTCCTTATACTAGAGCCATGAGGTTTTGTGATGTATTAGACTAACTAAAGGACGGTGCTAAGTGATTCCTTGATGTATAATATTTAAACAGAATCAATCTCAATATCTTGAAATACACATGGGTTAAAGGGAAACGTAAAGACGGATATTGTGATAAGATAGTTTGTACATGAACAATAAAGCTATCCTGTACTAACCTCTCTAAAATCAGGTAATACTACCATCTAAAAATCCAAGACCCTTTTATGACAATCGAACTTCAAATTGAGCTTGCTCAAGTTGGCTTTTGGAACAAAAATGACAACTTGCATATGAAGTTTGTTTAAATTTGAACACATTTCAAGGTTTGACCATATTACGATTCAGGTTCAGCTTAACCTACTCCATGTTGTGAAAATAATGTCCAGTGTCTCTACATGTTGACATTTATGCCCAACATCTAATTAATTTTAAAAAATAAAGCTTTCCTGTCTTCTAAATGTATGCCAAAATATGTCTGCCAAATACCCCGTTGAAAGTATCTGCCCCTAGTAATTTTTTTAATGATTTAGAAATTGGGAGATTCTAAATTTGATAAATTAGGGTTCGAATTTAGAAGCACGAACGGTTCCAACATCTAATTAATTTAAAAAAATAAAGCTTTCCTGTCTGCTAAATGTATGCCAAAATATGTCTGCCAAATACCCCATTGAAAGTATCTGCCCCTAAAATTTTTTATAATGATTTAGAAATTGGGAGATTCTAAATTTGATAAATTAGGGTTCGAATTTAGAAGCACCAAAGGTTCATTGTACAGAGCTAGAGAATTACATTTATCAACTAGATTTCTAATCTCTAATTTATAATAATATATACCCTATACACAAGCATGAAAAGAACTTTACTAATGATGGAGTCTCATGCCAATAACTACAAAGAGATGCTAGAAAGATAACCAGAAATCTGACTTTGAATTGTTGATCCTTCACATATTTAGCACTGAAAATATCCTTAGGACATTTCATTGCCAAATCTTCTGCAATATAACCAGTTCCATCGGTATGAATAAGACGTTCACCATCTTCATAGACATCACAACCATTTTGATCCTGCAATTCAGACACAACAACAATACAACAATAGGAGAAATAATTCAGTTGATTAGATTTGATTTCCGGTTATGTGAAAGAAAAGGACCATACGCGGCAAGGTATATCTTCGATCACTTCAATAAGCACAGAATCGAGATCAACTTGAAGCTTTATAGTCTTCGATAAAATCAGTGAAAACCTGTAATTTCCAACCTATCACAAAGACCGTATGATTTGCATGATAAAAAATGTTCACTAGTCAAAGTACCAACCTCGAGGCATACTTGGCCATACTAGAAGTCATATGTATATGCATAAAAAGACACCTTGCTTCACGAATAGTCTTCTTTGCCAAAATATAGGTTTCATTCTCATCAGAAGGAGCAATAGATTCCATTCGAACAAAATAAAACTTTACTGAGGATAAAAAAGGATTTTTTTTCTTTTCCTCTTTACCCCCATCTTTGAAACCTGATCAATAAAATAATACTGAGATGCATATAAAAGATAATTATTAATTACATAACAAGATGTTCCTCTAATGATACACAAGGAAACCTAGAGTTGAACGACATATCAATTGAACTCATCAAGTATAAAACTGAACAGATAATCTGACAAAGTTCCAAAAGTAAACACATCTTATTCATTCCAACTCTCCATCTCCACATTTAGCGCATTAAGACAAACAAGTCAATAAGTATAGTAAGCGGAACATTTTATTCAAGCACACTTCTTCTCAACAACAAAGCGCAAGAGAATTATTAGTCCTGGGATATATAAAATATAACAATTATATCAAAGAACAATAAAAAGCCAGAATGATTAACTAAAGAAGTCGAAGATTCTTAGAGAAACAATTCAAAGCTTGATAAGGTAATCACCAAAGTGCCGATAAAGCCTCAGTCCAACAAGAATTCCTCTTTTAGAAATCTTCATACACAGTGCACTGTAGTCACTGATGTTAATATCACAGTCATGAAATCTGACAATCAATATATTTTCATCTCCCAATGCTCTCTGTAAGTGAGTTTTTGTCGTGTCCAAGTATGGACCCTGCATGATACACACAGAATAACCTGACGATAAGGTTGAATAAAAACAAATTACTTCGTATCATATATGTAGCATGTTCTCCCACAATGAGATACAACCAGCAGATCAAGTAATCTATATTGCGATCATATATCCAATCACAAGCCTTGCCTAGAATACAAAAGCTAGAAAATGAACGAACATGGATACTTGTAGCGTAGGCCAGCTACCACATACCTTACGGAAACATAAAGATACAACTGTAGTTATTTAAAACAAAAACATATGAATTATACATGTACATTAATAGAAACAATTTAAAAATAATGCAAGTAGTGCACAAAGAGGAAGGTCCTGTCAAACGCAATTGAAAGAATGCAACTAAAAGAATACAGCTCATTTGATGATCATCACTATAGACAGATAGTAATTATGACAGCCTAATCGAATTGAGTTTACATTCTTTATAATTTATAATAACATGCACAAAGCAGGAATAAGGCAGTGTCAGGGAAGGGAACCAGAATTATAACAGATTAGTACCGGTAATACAACAATTGTCTAATTATATACAGGTCCGGAAAAAACTGATTTTAACTTACACATACATGTAACAGAATGGTACCGGTATGACAACAATTGTATAATTAAATGCAGGTCTAACAAAAACTGATTAGATCTTACACACGTGTACCTTAAAACTGTATGTTCCATCTTGGTAAACATAACAGTAAAATAAATGTGTTCTCCTGGAGTCCCAATCCTGATGCTGTCAGATGAGTTGAAACACGATTGTAGCATTAGAAAACACAATGACACAATGATTCCATTGTGGTCCTTTTACATGGTAAAACTAGTAAATTAGGATGAGGAAGTCTACAATAGCCCTCATTGTTGAGGTAATTTGGTAGCAAGAGTATCAAAGGATGTCAAAATACTATTCACAAGTTTATGAAGAGAAACCATCATAAATGAGTAACAACTTTTTACAAGCATCATATCTTGACAACCAGGCATTGGCCTATTATTTATACTTATTTAGGTACAAATGGATTTGAGCCCATTGCAATTAGCCATCTAGAATTTGCAGAGTTATGCAAAGAACTGAGCTATCACTTCTTTAGTCTCGCTTGTTACTCAGTCACTCTTTTTAGCATGGTGGTCTCAGCATGATAAGTTCTCCACCCTAGTAAGTTTGGGAAGTGCTCATGTGATGATTGGACTTATGGAAAGCTAATTGAAGACTTGATTACAATTTGGCTATTAACCAGATTCGGCAACAACACAGCCATCAATTTACATGTACACTTATTTGAAACATCTAAGATATAAGGAGTCCGAGTGTAATGGAGAATTATCAAATCAAAATGGATTTTCGTTAGAATGAACAATTAACTATTTAGTAAAAACAAATTATTAACATATCAACTTCTAATGAATATAGAGGCAAAAAAGTAACATTTATCCTGTCTGGTGAGTCCTCTCCAAGATAGCGCCGACCATATTTACTCCAAATGTACTCTTCAAATGTTTCCATAGGCAAATCAATCAACCTTACAAGGTCAACAGCATCATTGATAGACATAATGTCTACAATCTTATTCCTGTAGAATAATCTTGCACATTAAAAAAAAACAATAAAATATGGAACTACTGAGAAACTATGATAATGAGTTATAAACTGACCTCCCTATGTAACTGAGTAGTAAGAAAGTTTTCCTAAACTCAAGTTGACTAAGAAGATTCAATAACTCTAAAGTTTTCTGCGAACGAAGAGAAGGGCTGAACCTCCCATTTTTTGCTCTAGGAATTGCTTTATTCACCTGAATAGAAGTGACTCTGCGTTTCCGAGGCTTCAATGGGAATGAAGCATTATCTATTGACGCAAAGAAATGAAGCACGTAAAGATTTAGTAACAAACAGAATTAGTAAAAAAAAACCTAAAGTAAAGAGCTATTGGTTTTTAATCAAGAAGTTGTCAAAGAATAAGTTAAATAATTCTATAAAAAATTTCAGGACTACAAAAGAAGATTCAGTAGCATTTAATGATACAAGAAGCTTGTAAAAAATGGTTGATACACTTGATACTTAATTAGAAAGTATATGGCTTGCGGAGCATGGTCCAATTAACGTAATTGTAAGGCTTGCCCTTGATTATTCCTTTATCTATAAATTTACAAGATAATTTGGTAATGAAGAGTAATAATTAAAGTAGTATGTGAAAATCTTGAGTGTAAAAGAGTGATGGATGCCTCATCCCCAATAAGACCTTTGTCATATTGTTCCCAAGATTAAAATAGCTAAAAGAGGTAGTGAAGTATGAGAGCTGAATGATTGAGCATATGAATAATGAGAATGTATATAGTTCCCAATTAAGTATGATGAATCTGTGTTTCTCCCGTATATCAGCAGCACCATGACTGACATGGAGATTCCGATTCTGGGGTTCATTAAACATGAAACAAGGCCCCCCACATGTTCAAGAATCCAAAGTAAAAATAAGTCAATAAAACTACAAAAAAAAACACATTTATTGATTGAGAAACTTGAAAATTGGAAGCCTGAATAGGCAAACGTACCTAGGCAAATAGCAGGGCGTTTTTTAGAAGACATTGGGGGGGAGGGGGTGTAGAGTCAGCTCAACAACAGCAATAACAAGTGTGATTAAATCCAAAATTACTACAAGATAACAAAATTGGGAGTTTTCAGCTCCCCGCTCGTCCAAAGTAATACTTATATTGCAAATTTATGTCTAATTCTTCTATTAGGGTCCAAGGCAATTGTAGGGTTTATATTTGCGCCACCTTTACCCCGCTGCTCAAACCCACACACTTCTCTAATGAGATCTTTACCGTATTTTAGACCAATTTCAACTATGCCCTAATAATTGACTTATAAATATAATAAAATATAATGTTATAGTGATTTAGGACAATGTTTTTGTAAATCAATTCTAACAACTTGCTTTATACTTGTATTTTATTATTAAAAAAATAATATATTTTAATTTTAATTAGAGGGAAAGTAAATGATGAGAGGAGAGAGAAGTGTAAAAAGGGAGGGAAGTATATTTTTTTATTAAAATAAATGATACAGGGCATGCACAATAATGCCCTCCAATATAAGGCATGTAATGGATGTCCTAGAGGTCGTTTGGTTGACAGAAATTTAAATGGGTACTTCAAATACCTGAGAAGTGATAATTGATATAGTTGTTTGGTTATACAAAATATGAGTATTAGAATTACCTAGGAACTCCAAATGCCTACACAATGTGGGAAGTTGTTCACCCACCCCTACCTAGGTTAGTCACACTTCCATGTCTGGATATAAAATCAATCCATATATTAAATAATTAAAATTCAAAATTTATGTCTAAATGAAAGATATTTGTTATTAAAGTTATTTAAAAATTAAGAAAACCTAACTCACTATATTAATAAATTATAATATATGTGCAAATAATATTTCATAATATTAATTTTTAAAATCATGTAATACAATTTGATATTTAAAATTTTAGTTAGCATACGAGTTTGTAATTAAAAATATAATTATTACAATTCAATTTTTATTATTATTCAACTAAATTTTATTTTAAAATTTAAAATGTACATTTATAATTTATTGATGATAACAAAAATAATTTCAAGTCATGTGTTAAAATACTAGTAATTATGTTTTTTAATACATTAATACAAAAATATATTGAAAATATATATAATTTTCTATAATTATTTTTTATTGTATATAATTAAAAAATTAAGGTAAACAATAAGATAGATATTATAATGAAATAATAATAATAATAATAATAATAATAATAATAATAATAATAATAACTCAAAATAATTATTAAGAAAAAATAAAATAAGTAAATTAAATTAAATATGATAAGGGAGTACCTAGGAATTACATATACTTATAAATGTCAACCAAACAAGTTTATTACACTTCCCAAGAAGTGGAAGTAGAAAGGAAGTATAACTTCCTACGTAAATTAGTTCTCTCGTGGAACCAAACAAGCACCTAGTGTTTTAAAACACCACTAGGATATTGTTGGATCACTTTTTTTGATCAACATGCCTCAAATTTTAGTTTAGGACAATATTATAGGGCACTCTTGGACTTGCTCTTAAAGATACGTTAGAATATAGGAAGAAGAGAAATTGTATATATCCAAGTATCTATAAACTCAAATTAGCCACATATTTATAGGTAGATTACAAGGCATGTAAAAGATCAAAAGTCTATGATTACAAGAATATGAAAGATTAAGAGGTAAGGATATTAAAGATCAAGAATGTCTGGAATCATCTAGGACATCCATTCACAACACTCCTCCTTGAATGGCCATTTCAATAATTGTGCCTCGTTAAAACCTTTCTAGGAAAAAACCCATTGAGAAAAAAATCCTACTGAAGGAAAAAGAGTACATCGATTTTGAAAATTTTATTTTAAGTCCTTAAGTCGATGCATGCCAATCTTATGTACCAATTTTTCAAAAACTGATGGGGGTAGCGACTTCGTAAATAGATGTGCAACGTTGTCACTTGAGCGAATCTGCTGGACTTCAATTTCTCCATTCTCTTGAAGGTCATGTGTGAAGAAAAAATTGGGCGAGATATGTTTAGTATTATCTCCTTTGATATAACCTTTCTTTAGTTGCTCGATGCATGTCTTCGTACATCACTGTCGGGACTGTCATGTCATGATGCATCCCACATGACTCCCGAATATGCTGACATATTGATCTTAACCAGACACATTCTCGACTAGCTTCATGGATTGCAAGAATTTATGCATGGTTAGAAGAGGTAGCAGCTAAAGATTGTTTTACAGATTGTCATGAGATGGATGTATCCCCATAAGTGAACAAATAACCTATCTGTGATCGAGCTTTATCAGGATCAAATAAATATCCTGCATTTGCATATCCCGTTAGCACTGCTTTGGATTTATTAGAATAAAATAAACCCATATCAGTTGTGCCTCGAAGGTACCGAAAATTATGTTTAACTCCATACAAATGCCTTTGAGTTGGAGCGCAACAATGTCTTGCTAATAGATTCACAGAAAATGCTATATCGGGTCATGTATTATTAGCAAGATACATAAGCGCGCCTATAGCACTGAGATAGGGTACTTCAGGACCGAGTATCTCCTCATTTTTCTCCTTTGGTCGGAATACGTCCTTTTTCTTATCAAGTGATCGAACAACCATTGGAGAGCTAAATGGATGTGATTTGTCCATGTAGAAATGTTTTAAGGTCTTTTCTATATATGATGATTGATGCACAAAAATTCCATTTGAAATATGTTCAATTTGTAATCCAAGGCAAAGATTTGTTTTCCCAAGATCTTTCATTTCAAATTCTACTTTTAAGTAATCAGTTGTTTTTTGGAGCTCTTTAGGAGTTCCATTAATATTCAAATCATCAACATACACAGCCACTATAGCAAATGAATATCATGTTTTCTTTATAAAAATACATGGACAAATAGGATCATTATTGTACTTTTCCCTTAATAAATATTCGCTTAACCTCTTATACCACATTCGACCAGATTGCTTTAATCCATATATGGATCTTTGCAACTTAATAGACTAAAGATCGCGAGAGTATGATTTAGATGCTTCAGGCATTTGAAATCCTTCAAGAATTCTCATATAAATATCTTTCTCAAGGGAACCATACAAGTATTTTGTCACAATATCCATTAATCACATTTCTTATTTTTCAATAACTGTCAGGCTAATAAGATAACGAAAAGGTGTAGCATCCATTACAGGGGAATATGTTTTCTCATAATCTATGCCTGGTCTTTGTGAAAATCCTTAAGCAACTAAATGTGCTTTATATCTAACAATTTCATTTTTATCATTTCTTCTTCGCACAAATACCCATTTATAACCAACGGGTTCAGTCCCTTCAGGGGTTCGGACTACAGGTCCAAAAACTTCATGCTTGTTAAGTGAGCTCAATTCTTTTTCAATTGCTTCTTTCTATTTTGGCCAATCTTTCCTACATCGACATATTTCGACAGATTTTGGTTCAAGATCCTCGTCTTCCATCATAATATCAAGCGCTGCGTTATATGCAAAGTTTTCATCGACAATGATGTTATTTTGATTCCATTTCTTTCCCGTGACAACATAATTTATTGAGATCTCTTCTATTTCAAAATTTTTAGGTACCTGATCCTCTTATGGGATTTGTTTATTCATGTCACAGGTCTCTTATGGAGTCTCTTCTGAAGATTTTATTTCATCTATTTGGGCATCACATATTTTGCTCATTTTCTTTTTCGAGGATTTTTATCTTTGGAACCGATTGGTCTACCTCGCTTCATGCGAGGTCTTGACTCATTTTCTTTGTAAATTTGTCCTTCAGGGACTTCAATTTTTGCAGGAGCATTTACAGCTGGTATGTGTGACTTAGTCACTCTATTGATATCATTGAATGCATCAGGCAATTGATTTGCAATGCCTTGTAAATGGATTAGTCTCTGAACTTTTAGTTCACATTGGTTTGTACAAGGATCATAAGTGTTCAATGTTGATGCATTCCATGTAATTTTTTTCTCCAGCTGCTTATTTTCTCCCCCTGATTTTTGGAAAATTTTAATCTCTCCCCCTAATTTTGGGAAAACATTTTCATCCAAATGACAGTCAGCAAATCTTGCAGTAAATAAATTACCTGTCATCGGTTCAAGATATTTTATTATTGAGGGAGATTCATAACCGACATATATTCCCAACTTTCTTTGAGGATCCATCTTTCTGCGTTATGGTGGGGCAATTGGGACGTATACCGCACACCCAAAGTTCTAAGATGGGAAATATTAGGCTCTCTTCCGGAGACCAATTGCAAGGGAGAGAACTTGTGATAGCTTGTAGTTGTAGGTCTGTGTTGAGTGGCATTTATGACACTTTATTACGATCCGTAAAGCTTTGAATTAGTGTTTTGTACTCAAGTTGTTAGTATTTTTGACGTGTTTTGTAGTATTTTTGCATTGCAGATATTTTCCAGGTAATCAGGTGAATTAGCATGGTTTTAGTGCTAATTTGGTGTTAGGATGGTGTCTAGAATAAAGGCTCGTGAAAAGACCAGCTCAAATTAACAAGAAGAAAAGAAATCAGAATTTTATCCAGAAGGACGGCGCGCCCGCACTGAAGTAGCGCGCGGCCGCGCCCAAGAAGCAGAAACTCAGCGCGCCCGCACCAGGTTGGGGTGACAGAATTCTGTTTCTACTGGGATTTTGAGAGTTTAAAGACCTGGTTAATTCTACAACATATATATACATAAATAAAGCTCGTTTTTCATAAAGGAGACGTACCAGAGCTAAGGAGAAGGCATAAGAAGACCATAGAGCATAATTCAACCAAGGAGAAGAAGATCTAGTTTATTCTTGTGATTCTTTATTTTAAGTTATAACTTTGGATGCTAGTTTTCTTATTCTTGAACCTTTACTTTTGTTTCGTACTTAGTTTTATTAAGTATAAAGACTACGTTTATTATACCAGTTTTCATCGGAACCCACATTTTTTATGAGTCCGATTATGGGCTAATCATTATCGTGGGGTTCTAACGGATTTACTTATGGACTTCTATAGTTAATTATTTTGATACCTTAGTGTGTGGTGATTGTATGATAACCTAGTTTTGGTTGCGCTTATTCGTCTTGTGAGCATCGCGAACTTATAAGATAGTGTGTTAATCTTTAATGAAGCGAAAGTGAATTAAAGGGTTTAAAACTTGCCATGCTAGCATAGGTTCATGTATTCGTTATGCATGATTCGTAGGTAATTTTAACCATCGTACTTACCCTATATAATCACGAGGGATAACTTGTGCATTAAACCGTTATGTTATCAAATTCTATAGACATATAGGGTCTCAATATAATTGGTGTTTATTCAGCTTCTATCTCTTTTGTGGATGTCTGGTAGTATGGTATTTGTACAATGAAAGTTGGCGTTTATCAGTTTCGTGTTATCTGATTAGTGTCATCACCATTACATGCTAAGATTAAGAACGAAAAGGCTATTGAATGAAGAATTTAATGAAGCTAGAATCCCATGTTTGTGTCATATATTATTCATTTCTCTTTAATCTCTTAGTTTATGTTCTTTAATATAAACTCTTAGTTAATCTTAGTATAAACAACCACAATTTGTTACTCGTCTTAACATTGGATAAAAAATATACAAGTGTTGCATAAATACATTGATTGAAATTAACCTAAACATATTCCTGTGGGAACGAACTAGAATTTATTCTATATTACTTGTGAACGCGTATACTTGCGTGAATTTTAGCGCGTGTTTTAGCGACTAACAAGTTTTTGGCGCCGCTGCCAGGGAATTCGGTGTAAATTTTTAGTTTATGTGTTTGTCATCATTGGTCGTTAAAGTTCAGTGACTCATATTGTTACTTACTTAATTCATTTTCGTGTTTCAGGTACTCTAGCGAGCGTGTATGCATACGCGTTCTCGGTCTCGTAAGAGGACACTGGATCAAGCTGAGGAAGAAGTTGTAGTAGAGGAAAAAGTTGAGGAAGAAATCGTAGTTGAGAAAGAAGAAGAGGCTCTTGTTGCAATGGGAGAACAAGAAGTGTCCTCATCATGGGATGCCTGACTGGATGATCATTAAATATTTCTATAATGGTTTGGGTGCTACTTCTCGATCCATGCTTGATGCAGCATCAGGAGGAGCCTTGTGCGCTAAAAACTACGATGAAGCTTATGAATTGATTGAACTGATGGCTTCTAATGAATACCAGAATCCTACTCAACGACTATCTCAAGGTAAGGTAGCAGGAATTCTGGAGTTGGATGTAGCTATTGTTATAGCTGCTCAACTTAAATCTTTGACGATGAAGGTGGATTCTATGTCTAATTATGGAGTTAATTAGATCACTAGTGTATGTGAGCTTTGTGTTGGCGCCCATAAAGCTGACCAGTGTGCCGTTTCTAGTGAATTAGCTCAGTTTGTGAGTAACTTTCAGAGGTCGCAGCAACCTGTACCAGCCACCTATCATCCTAACAACCTCAATCATCCTAATTTTAGCTGGAGCAATACTCAAAATGCGGTTCAGCAGCCTTATCAGCAGTACCCAGCAAAGCAGTACAACCCCCCTGGTTTTCAGTAACCGTAATATGCATTAAGGCAACAACTCCAGCTGTAACAGTTGAATGAAAAATCTGAATTGGAGGAGTTGAGGCTCATGTGCAAGAGCTAAGCGGTTTCTATCAAGACCTTGGAAAATCAAATTGGGCAAATTGCTAATGCCTTGTTATATCGTCAACCTAGTACACTTCCTAGTGATACTGAAGTACTAGGAAAGAGGGAAGCAAAGGAGCAGGTAAAGGAAATTACATTGAGGTCTGGGAAGGTTGCAAACCCCGAACATTCTCACGGTTCGGATGAAGAGGTCGTGGATGAAGAAGAAGTGCAGAAGGACGCTGAAGTGGAACCAAGGAAGATTACTGTTGAATACACTCCTCTTGAGGGTAATACAGGGGAGAGACAAACCTATCCTCCACCTCCATTTCCTAAGAGGCTGCAGAAGAAAAAGCTGGATAAGCAGTTTGAGAAGTTTCTGGAGGTGTTCAAAAAACTTCACATCAACATACCTTTCGCTGAAGCTCTTGAGCAGATGCCTAGTTATGTGAAGTTTATGAAAGGTATTCTCTCTCAGAAGGTGAAGCTTGATGACTTAGAGATAATTTCTGTCATGGAGGAGTGCAGTGCTGTGTTGCAACAGAAGTTACCTCCGAAGCTTAAAGATCCTGAAAGCTTCACTATTCCTTGCACCATTGGAAAGGTGTCATTTGACAAATGCTTATGTGACTTGGGAGCTAGCATCAATCTGATGCCTTTGTCAATCTTCAAAAAGTTGGACTTACCAGATCCAAAGCCTACTTATATGACCTTGCAGTTGGCCGATCGTTCCATTACTTATCCACGAGGAATTGTTGAGGATGTTTTGGTCAAGGTGGATAAACTCATCTTTCTTGCTGATTTTGTAATTCTTGATTTCGAGGAGGATAAGAAGATTCCGATAATCTCGGGAAGACCTTTTTCGGCGACTGGCCGAACCTTGATTGATGTGTAGAAGGGTGAGCTTACCATGAGAGTGTTGGATCAGGATGTTACTTTTAATGTTTTCAATGTTATGAAGTTCCCTACGGAAAATGAGGAGTGCTTAAAGGTGGAGTTGGTCGATTATGTGGTTACTTCAGAACATGATCAATTGTTAAGGTCTAATGCCTTAGAAAAGACCTTGTTGGGGAATTCTGTTAGCGAAGATGATGAAGGTAATGAGCAGTTACAATATCTAAATGCTTCTCCCTGGAAGAGGAAGATGGATATGCCTTTTGAATCTCTTGGAATGGAGGAGCTGAACAAATTTCCTAAGCGCCGCAAGCCATCTATTGAGGAAGCTCCTACACTTGAGCTTAAACCACTACCTGAATACTTAATGTATGCTTTTTTAGGTGATGCATCTACATTTCCTGTTATTATTGCATCTGACCTTTCAGGTAGTGATGAGGAAAAACTCTTAAGAATTATGAGAGAGTTTAAATCAGAAATTGGATGGACGATAGCAGATATTAAGGAAATCAGCCCTTCTTATTATATGCATAAAATTCTGCTAGATAAAGGTAGAAAGCCTACTGTTGAGCAGCAAAGAAGGCTTAATCCTATCATGAAGGAAGTTGTGAAGAAGGAAAATCTTAAGTGGCTGGATGCAGGGATCATCTATCCCATTTATGACAGCTCTTGGGTGAGTCCAGTACAGTGTGTACCAAAGAAAGGAGGTATCACAGTTGTTGCTAATGAGAAGAATGAGCTCATTCCTACTCGAACAGTCACGGGGTGGAGAGTTTGCATGGATTACGGGAAGCTGAACAAGGCCACGAGAAAAGATCACTTCCCTCTGCCGTTGATTGATCAGATGCTTGATAGATTGGCTGGGCATGAGTACTACTGTCTTCTGGATGGCTATTCGGGTTATAATCAGATTTGCTTTACTATCCGAAAGATCAGTAGAAGACTACTTTCACTTGTCCATTTGGTACTTTCGCCTTTAGAAGGGTTTCTTTTGGTTTATGTGGGGCACCTACCACATTTCAGAGATGTATGATGGCCATCTTCTCTGACATAATTGGTCAGAATGTGAAGGTGTTCATGGATGATTTGTCTGTGTTTGGCGATTCGTTTGGTGAGTGCTTGTAGAATCTTCGCGACGTTCTTAAAAGGTGTGTTGAGACCAATCTGGTTCTCAACTGGGAAAAAATGTCACTTTATGGTGCGACATGGCATTATTCTTGGTTACAAGGTCTCTAGTAAGGGTCTTGAGGTGGACAAAGCTAAGGTGGGGGTCATTGAAAATCTTCCTCCACCAATTTCTGTTAAGGGAGTTCGCAGCTTTCTTAGTCATGCGGGTTTTTATAGGTGGTTCATCAAGGACTTCTCAAAAATTTCTAAACCTTTGTGCAATCTTCTGGAGAAAGATGTCCCGTTCAAGTTTGATGACGAGTGCCTAGCTGCTTTTGAGTTTTTGAAGAAGAGTTTATTCACGACACCTGTCATAACTGCACCTGATTGGAATGAACCTTTTGAGATGATGTGTGATGCAAGTGATTATGCAGTTTGAGCAGTTCTTGGGCAGAGAAAGAACAACATATTTCATATGGTCTACTATGCTAGTAAGACCCTAAATGGTGCTCAACTGAATTATACTACTACTGAGAAAGAACTTTTGGCTATTGTCTACGATTTTGAGAAATTTCGATCTTATCTGCTTCGGACAAATGTGACAGTTTTCACTGATTACGCTGCAATTCGATATCTCATCTCGAAAAATGACTAGAAACTAAGATTGATTAGATGAGTTCTTTTGCTTCAGGAATTTGAGTTGGAGATCAAGGACAGAAAAGGTATTGAGAATCAAGTTGCTGATCATCTCTCTCGTTTGGAAGATCCAAGTGCAACTTTACTGGATAAGACATTGTTAAATGAGTCCTTTCCCGATGTGCAGCTGTTTGGAGTGTAAGAGGAAGAATCGTGGTTTAAACATATTGTGAACTACCTTGTGAGTAATATCATGCCTCCCGACTTGTCGTATGCTCAAAGGAAGAAGTTTCTTCATGAGGTGAAGTGGTACATGTGGGATGAACCATATCTGTTTAGGCAAGGAGCTGACCAAATCATTAGGAGATGTATTCCGTACAGCGAAACGGGGGCGGGATCTTGCGAGACTTTCATTCAACTATTTATGGAGGCCACTATGGTGGAGAGAAGACTGTTGTGAATATGTTGTGTACTTGATGATTTCATTAACAAAACACCTTAGTAGATTTTACTTAGTGAAAAGTGTAGCACTCGACGGATAAGGAATATAGTCTCGACGGATGACTCAATATAGTCCTGACGGATGATGATCAATTATCCATCGAGTGAGTAGCTTATGTAATAATGAGTCTGTAGCACATTTCTGCATACACCTTGTTTAGTTTCTGTAGTAGCACTCAAGTCATGTTGACTTTAATTAGATATGCAGAATAGGTTGATTAATTGTACATAGATGATGTCTTGTAATTCTGCATAAATGAAATGAAGTAAAGTGCCAGATAGCTACCCGACGGATAAACAACAATGCCACTCAACGGATGATCAACAAAGCAACCCGACGGATGATCATATACCCGACGGATAATCAATTCAAACATCAGTTGACAGTGACAACACAGTCACATGCGTCGAGTGTATGCAAAAGGAATGTGGAATCCTATTCAACTGGGTTTTAGAGAATAAAGAAGTATTGCCATTTCCATGCTATTATGAAGATATTCAAAGATGCTGGAATAGAGTAATGAAGTAGCATAGTATTAGACTTGATAGGTTTTGTTTTATTATCTTGTCTTATTACTTTGTAATCTTGGTCATATATAAACCAAGAAGTAGCAAATAGAACAACAAGAACACTAAGCAAGAAATTCTGAGAGAAACATTTGTAAGCTGTATTTTTAGCATTTCTCTGCAAACTTAGTTGTTCATATTTGAAAGCAGCTGTGAGCAAATCTTGCTACACAGAGTTCTCTTGATATAATATATATCTCTGGTGGATACATTCAAATCCACCAGAAAGTTTTTAAAGACTTGTGTTTTTAATTACTTGTGTTTTGATTCATTCCAAGTTATTATTCCGCACTTTGCAAATCAATTCACACAGATATATATTTTAAGTTAGAACACTTTTAAACCAAAAAAAAAAGTTTCAAGAATTCCATTCAACCCCCCTTCTGTAATTCTTGTTGCATTGTTAGGGACTAACAATTGGTATCAGAGCAAGCTCTTGATAAACAAGGAGTTTAAAGATCACAACAAAACAGCAAGATGAACAAGAAGGATGTTGGGGTCAAGATTCATTTTCTGGATAAAGATAATTACCATCATTGGAAGGTAAAAATGTATCTCCATTTACTTTCTCAAGATGAGGCCTATGTAGATTGCATAGATAGAGGCCCTCATGTACCAATGAGAGCTGCAACTGGAAATGAGCCATCAGTCCCCAATCCAAGGCATGAATGGTCTGATCCTGATATTGAACAAGTCGGGAAAGATAAGAAGGCCATGAATATCCTGTTCAATGGAGTTGATGGTGACATGTTTGACAACATCATCAATTGTAAAACTGCCAAGGAATTTTGGGATACTATACAGATTATATGTGATGGCACTGAGAAAGTAAGGGAAAATAAGATGCAGCTACTCATTCAGCAATATGAGCATTTTCATAGTGAAGAAAGTGAGTCTCTCACTGACATCTTTAGTAGGTTTCAAAAACTACTAAATGCTCTGAAGTTGCATGGAAGGGTCTATCAGACAAAAGACTCCAATCTTAAATTCCTTAGATCTCTTCCAAAGGAATGGAAACCTATGACAGTTTCATTGAGAAACTCTCAAGATTATAAGGAGCTTACCTTGGAGAGACTGTATGGCATCCTGAAAACTTATGAGCTTGAAATAGAGCAAGATGAGAGGATGGAGAGAGGAAAGAAGAAAGGAGGATCCATTGCACTAGTTGCTGAGTTAAAGAAAGAGAAGGAGATGAAGATGGAAGCTGTTGAATCAACTTCAAAGGTCTGTGAAAACAAGGGCAAAGGGATGGTAGCAGAAAATGAAGATTCTTTGAGCCAAGATGACATGGAAGATATTGATGAACATCTAGCATTTCTTTCCAGAAGATTTTCCAAGCTCAAGTTCAAGAAGAACTTTGGAGCAGCTAAGCCAAATGGAAACATGGTGGATAAATCAAAATTTAAATGTTTCAAATGTGGCTTGGCAGGGCACTTTGCCAGTGAGTGTAGAAAGTCAGATTCCAGCAAGAAAAAGTTTGAGCCTGTAGATTATAAATAGAAATATTTTGAATTGCTCAAACAAAAGGAAAGGGCTTTCATTACACAAGAAAATGACTGGGCAGCAGATGGTCTAGATGAGGATGAGGATGTCAGCTATGTCAATCTAGCCCTAATGGCCAAGTCTGATGAAACAGAGACAAGTTCTTCAAGTAATCAAGTAATTACCACTAACCTTGCACATTTATCTAAAGTTGAGTGTAATGATGCCATAAATGACATGTCTACAGAATTATATCATTTGCGTGTTACACTTAAGTCTCTTACTATAGAAAATGCTTAAATCAAAGAAAATAATTTGTTTTAAGTGAGAGGAATAATGTGCTAGAGTCTCAGTTCATTGAATTTAAAAAATTAAGAATTGAGTGTAAAATTGCTAAGGATGAATTAACTGAGTCCTTGAAGAAAGAAGAGATCTTGAAGAAGCAGCTTGAACGAGAACAAGAGGTGATTAAGGCATGGAAAACATCTAGAGATGTTCATGCTCAAATCACCAAAGTTCAAGGTATTGAGTCCTTTTGTGATGCAGCCTGGAAGAAGAATAAGGAGAAGCTGGAATCTAATTTGGTTGAAGGATTGCTAACAGATGTAGACTCGACGGATGATGAGGGTCATCCGTCGGATAACAAAAAGGGTTATCCGTCGAGTGATATAAATCCTCATCCGTCGACTGTGAGCAAGCCTGTGAGTAAAGCCAAACTTGTCAAGTTAAATGAGAAATATGGATCAGTTTCCAAGAATTTTGTTTCAGGAGAATCCAGTCAAGTGAAGAAGGAGAAAAAGGCTAATGTTGGTCATATGACTGTCAAACAATTGAGTGACAGACTGGAAAAGATTTAGATTAAAACAGAAGCTAAAAAGAAAAACAATAGAAATGGTAAAGTAGGAACTAACAAGCATAACAACTACACACCTGATAAATATGCTCTAAGAAAAATCTGTGTCAAGTGTGGTAGTGTAAATCATTTGTCTGTTAATTACAAAACTGCCATGCCTACTTCCACATCTGTGCCATCTCATTTTCCCAACATGAATGCCATGCATTCTATGCCTATGAATGTTATGTCTATACAGAATATGAATGCACAGTTTGCTAATATGCCATTTGCACCTAATCCTTATTATGCTGTATTTAGTATGCCACAAATGCCATTTAGCATGCCTTACTGGAATAACATGTTTACCAATAGCATGCCATTTCCTGTTAATCAAAATATGCGTGATAATTCTGTTGTAATGAACGGTTTCAAAGGTTCAACTCAAATGACTAAGGATGAATCTAATATCCCCAAGTCAAATGAGATAAAGCCTAAAAAACAGAAAAAGAAAGCTAACAAGGCAGGACCCAAGGAAACTTGGGTACCAAAATCAACTTGATTTGATTTTGATGTGTGCAGGGAAAGAGAAAGAATCAATGGTACTTGGATAGTGGTTGTTCAAGACACATGACTGGTAATTCTACCCTGCTCAGGGAGATTAATGAGAGAGTTGGCCCAAGTATTACTTTTGGAGATGACAGCAAGGGTTACACTGTGGGATATGGCTTGATTTCAAAAGACAATGTCATTATTGAGGAGGTTGCCTTAGTGGATGGTCTCAAGCACAATTTGGTGAGTATCAGCCAGCTTTGTGATAAAGGCAATTCAGTAACCTTCAGCTCAGAAGCCTGTGCTGTGACAAATAAAAGAAGCAACAAAGTGGTTCTCACTGGTGTGAGAAAAGGAAATGTGTACCTAGCCGACTTCAACTCATCAAATGCAGAATCTGTTACTTGTCTTCTCAGCAAAGCAATTCAGGATGAAAGTTGGTTATGGCACAAGAAGCTATCCCATCTAAACTTCAAGACCATGAATGAACTTGTAAAGAAAGAACTGGTTAGAGGCATTCCTCAAGTGGAGTTTTCTAAGGATGGACTGTGTGACGCTTGCCAGAAGGGAAAGCAAATTAAAGCATCATTCGGAAAGAAGCCTGATTCAACAATTGAAGAACCTTTGCAACTGCTACACATGGATTTGTTTGGACCAGTCAATGTGTTGTCCATCTCAAGGAAAAGATTTTTCCTAGTAATTGTAGATGATTTCTCAAAGTTCTCTTGGACATATTTCCTAAAGTCTAAAGATGAGGCTAGTGAAATCATCATCAATCACATAAGGCAAGTTAATAATCATCCTGATTTCAAAGTTAGAAGAATCAGGAGTGACAATGGAACTGAGTTCAAGAATTCTGTCATGAGAGCATTTTGTGATAAAAATGGGATTTTGCATGAGTTTTCAGCAGCAAGAACTCCACAACAAAATGGATTAGTAGAAAGGAAGAACATTTCACTAATTGAAGCTGCCAGGACAATGCTTGAAGAGTCTAAGTTACCAACATAATTCTAGGCTGAAGCTGTAAATACTGCATGCTACACTCAGAATATTTCTCTGGTTAATCAAGCAAAATGCATGACTCCCTATCAATTGTTCAAGAACAAGAAGCCAACTCTAAATTTTCTTCATGTCTTTGGCTGCAAATGTTATATCTTGAGAAATCAAACTGATCAGAATGGGAAGTTTAATGCTAAAACAGATGAATGAATTTTTGTTGGATATGCTGTTGGTAAAGCATATAGAGTCTACAATCTAAGAACCAACATTATTGTGGAATCAATACATGTTGTGTTTGATTATAAAAAGATTGAAGGACTGCAAGATTGAGATTACCATGAGAGCCTCAAATTTGATAATGTGGAGATGGTTAGTGATGACAGTGATGATGAAAGTGATCAAGAAATGGTATCAAAGGATAATGCAGAAAAATCCACTACCAATGAAGCACAAAATTCAACATCTGTCGAGTTGAAAAATGCTTCATCCGTCGGGAGACAATCTTCTTTATCCATTGGGAGACAACCAACCTCATCCGTCGGTACTCAAAATTCACCATCCGTCGGGTCATCAAAAGAAGCTAGAAGTCAGAATAGATCACTTACAGAAAGTTCCCCTTTCTCAAATCAAAGATCCATTAACTCAGGGGGAGTTTCTAATAATCAAAACTCAATCACACATCAAGACAACAATGAGGCCTCTGCATCTAGAGCTAATCCACCTCAACAAAGGAAATGGACAAAGGATTACCCCTTTGAGCTCATCATTGGTGATGTATCTTCTAGAGTTCAAACAAGGAGAGCAACTCAAGAAGAATGTCTATACAACAACTTTCTTTCCAAGGAAGAACCAAAGAAGGTAGAAGAAGAAGCCTTGTTGAATCCTGATTGGATTTTAGCTATACAGGAGGAGCTAAACCAATTTGAGAGGAATAAAGTATGGAAGCTGGTGCCCAAGCCTAAAGGAAAGAATCCAATATACACCAAATGGGTATTCAGAAACAAGATGGATAAAAATGGCATAGTAATCAGGAACAAAGCTAGATTGGTTGCTAAGGGCTATTGTCAACAAGAAGGAATAGATTTTGATGAAACATTTGCTCCTGTTGCAAGACTTGAAGCCATCAGAATCTTCTTAGCCTATGCAGCCCATGCCATTTTCAAAGTCTATCAAATGGATGTCAAAAGTGCCTTTCTGAATGGAGATTTGGAGGAGGAAGTCTATGTTAGTCAGCCTCCTGGTTTTGAAGATCTAAATTTTCCAGAATATGTTTACTATCTTTTGAAAGCACTTTATGGACTGAAGCAAACACCTAGAGCCTGGTATAACACTTTGTCAAAGTTTCTTTTAGAGAATCACTTCACTAGAGGTACTGTAGACAAAACTCTTTTCTTTAGAAATGTTAATGGCTCTAATATACTTGTTCAAATTTATGTAGATGACATTATTTTTGGATCTACAGATTAAAAACTGTGTAAAAAGTTTGCCAAATTGATGCAAAGTAAGTATGAAATGAGTATGATGGGGGAACTAACTTACTTTCTTGGTCTGCAAGTTAAGCAAGTTAGTGATGGAATATTCATTAGTCAAACTAAATACATTTATGATCTTTTAAAAAAGTTTGATCTAATGGATTGCACATCTGCAAAAACTCCCATGGCCACTGCAACTAAGCTTGAATTAAACACTACTGAAAAGTCTGTGGATATTTTAAGCTATAGGGGCATGGTTGGCTCACTTCTATACTTAACAGCTAGTAGACTAGATATAATGTTTGCTATATGTTTGTGTGCTAGATTCCAGGCTGATCCTAGAGAATCTCCCTTAGTAGCTATTAAGAGAATTTTCAGATATCTCAAGGGAACACCAAAACTTGGCATTTGGTACCCTAAAGATTCTGGTTTTGATCTAATTGGTTATTCAGATACAGATTATTCAGGTTGTAGAATTGATAGAAAAAGTACAATAGGAACCTGTCAATTTCTAGGAGACAAGCTTGTGGCCTGGTTCAGTAAAAAGCAAAATTCAGTTTCTACCTCTACAGCTGAAGCTGAATATATTGCTGCTGGCAGTTGCTGTGCACAGATTTTGTGGATGAAAAACCAATTGCTAGACTATGGTCTGCAAGTGGAAAGAATTCCCATTTTCTGTGATAACACAAGTGCAATTGCCATCACTGAAAATCCGGTGCAACATTCAAGAACAAAGCACATAGACATCAAGTACCACTTCATAAGGGAACATGTAATGAATGGTACTGTGGAACTACATTTTGTTCCAAGTGAAAAGCAGCTTGCAGATATATTTACCAAGCCACTGGATGAATCCACCTTTTCAAGGTTGGTAAGTGAGTTAGGTATGCTAAATTACTCTTAAATCTTTTCAGATAATTTGCAAGTTGTAATGCAGCCAGAAATTTAATTGATTTTAAGTCATAGATGAAATTTTGGCTAAGTCAAAATTTACATCTCGACGGATGATCACTATCCATCGAGTTTAATCATCCGTCGGTATACATTTTATTAATAAAATCAATTACTTTTCTGGAATATTTTATGACTCGACGGATAACTGATTTATCCTGATCCGTCAAATTGTCTGAATCTTAGCCGTTAATTCCCTGAACTTTATCCATCGAGTATACTTACAGTTTATAAGTATAACACGACGGATAATTGAAGGAATTTTTACAGTTTATTTTTAAAAGGCTATTTTGGGCAATTCTTATTGGTTACTTTATTTTACTTTATTATTTTTGACAGTTATTTTTGAGATAGTATAAAAGCTTAATTCATTTCCATTACTTTTCTTTTATCATTCTCAAATCATCTGCTCTAAATTCTCTCTTTCTCAAAAGCGATTATCATCTCTATCTCTGCAATTTCCACTCTCTAACAATGACACCAGTCGTCAAGATCATGTCACAAACTGGATTCATCTATGAGAAGAACAACTTCACGGCTCTAGTAAATAAGGGGATTCAACAGTCTGGTGACTACCATAAAATGATGGATTTTATGAAGAACTGCAAACTCAACTATGCCATGCTAGAATCACCCACCATCATCAGTGAGGTTGTTGAGGAAATGTGGTCAACTGCTGTTTACAACTCAACTGATAAGACCATCACACTCACTATTAATGGTAAAGAATTCTGTATTAACTGTGAAGTTATTAAATTATGTTTCAAAATTCCTGATAATACTGTAACTTCACCACACACAAACATTGACATTGTAAATATGCTTAACTTCATGAACTATGCACTCTCTACTTCTAAGTTAAGTGAAATTAGGAGGTTGGGTCTTAGGAAAGAATGGAGTTATCTATGTGATGTAGTTACTAATGCTTTACATGCCAGTTACTGATAAGTACTTTAACTTTAGTGATCTTGTTCTGTTTGAGTTGGGATTTAAGTTAGGAGAGTTAAATAAGAGGGGTAAAAATGTTTACTATGCTAGATTTTTCATGATGTTAGCTAACCACCTCTCTGAGGGAATTGTGCTTGAGAACCCAACCAACAAACTAGATTGTTGGGTTCAAGAGAGAAGAATTATTACAGATTTGAACAGGGCAAACCATCACAAAGGGGTGCCACTCTTCTATTTCCCTGTAATGGAAGCACCTCAGGTAAGTGAGGTAAGTTCATCTGTCTCTACTATTCCAACCTCACAATTTTCTTTGTAATCTAGTGTAGCTATGGCAACTGGGTCAATGACCCAACAGTTGCCTACCTAAGCTGCCAAATCCAAAATTTCTAAATCCAAGTCAAAGAAAGCCCCCTCTGGTATCTCTCAAAAGATGCCAGTTGCAAAATCCACCAAATCTAAAGAGGGGAGTGTGAAGGTGGGTAAGGTAGGTGAGGGACAGGGTGAACATCAAAGAAACCCTAAGGATAAGGTTGGAGAGGTGAGTGTTTCCCAGCCTAGCCACACTGCAGTTTCCCAACAGAATGCAGTGCTTAATAAGGAAATTAGCTCATTGCTAGTTGCATCCTCCCAAAAGGATGTGACTATTGAACAAATCTCTCAGCCAATAGCACAGGCCAAAAGGGTAAGGGACACAAGCTCACCCCAAACCTATACAAGAAAGAAGAAACCAAAAACCCTTGGGGATGCACAGGGTTCATACATTGTGCAAACTGGTGCTAAAGATATAGTCACTGCACCTTCTCAAAGTCAATTTGATGTGGCTCCAATAAATGTGGAGTCACAGCCAAAATCTTTAGTTATAGAAGCACCCCAAACACCAAATTCTCCCACAAACTCTCTGGATATGGATATGATCAACACATCAATTCCTGATTCCCCTTTTTTAACTCTGTTGGGGAAGCCAAAATCTAGTGCAAGTGAGCATCATCTTTTGGATGATTTGTTGGCTCACTTTCCAATTCTTTCAGGAACTGTTGAGACATCTGTGCCAAAATTTTCATCAATCTGCACATAGTCCACAATAGTTTCTACTCCTAACTCATTTATTCCTACTCTCTCGATGGATATTGTTCATCCGTCGAGTAGTGATTGTATCCCGACGGATAAGCTTAACAGCAGTTATCCGTCGGATAGTCAAACTGTTAACCCGACGGATATCCCTTATCCGTCGAGTGTCTCTGCACAACTTCAAATTTCATCAATTATTTCAAGTGCAGAAGACTTAGTGGTAGTACAATCACTCCTAGGATTGAGGGAAGAGAGTGTTATGAGTGAGAGTCTGGGTTGCTCCCAGGAAAAAGGAGAGGAAAAGAGTGAAAATATGCAATCCAGTTCTTCAGGATTGGAAAAAGAGAGTGTGTGGAGTCCCACCTTAGATGGTGAAGGTGAGGGTGTGAGGGTGGGGAGCCAAGGTGAGACCTTGATGCAACAAAAGAGAGATTATGAGAGAAATGCAGGTACATGAGCTATAAAGGTGGATGTCATTGCAGGTGAGTTAATGAATGTCCAGGATGCATACAGGGAGGGACTATCTCAGCAACCTCAAGTTATTTTAGATTCCACCTCCCTTGATGCTGAGACATTTACTCACCATGTTCCAGCATATCAACTTCTAGCTGAACAGGGTAATGATAATGCAGAAAGGATGCTCAACTTGGTGCATACCATACAGTCAATACTAAGAGCTAAGAATGCCATCACAGCTTTGCCCTCTACAGCTGGTGATGCTGATTATGAGACTGGTGGTTCAGAAGAATTCTTTGGAGGTGAAGGTGGAGATAGTGGAGAAGAGCTATTTGACAAAGGGGGAGAAGTAGGCTCCAGTTCAAGATCAGGCATGCCATCTTGGGCATTTTCAAAGCACTGTGATGAACATTACTTCAAGACAACCCTGATTCAACTAATAAATCAGACAAATTATGCTCTTCAAACCACCACAAATGCCAACACCAAAAAGCTCCTTCAAGCACATCTTGCTTCTCTGCAACTGCAATAAATCCAAGGTTTTCAACATGCTCGAGATGTCAACACTATCAAAGGTGATATTGATGAGATGAAAAAGGCCATTTCTGATAAGATGGACTGTAAACTTCCAAAAGCTACAATGCTTAACATCAAGAAATAGCTCAGGAAAAATTCTGATCTTGCCACAAAGATAGATGCCTTCGATACAAGAATGACAGCAATGGAAGCATCTCTTACAGCAATTCATCTTCACTAAGCTCAACAGATAGACTTGCTTCAGAAACTGGTGGCTGCACAGACCTCCTCTACTCAACTTGCTGATAACAAAAAGGGGGAGAAAGAGAATTCTAGGAGTGAGGGGGAGCAAAAAGTGCTCAACATTGAAGTTAGCAAAGTAATTGTGCCTTATATTACTTTCACCAAGCCACCAGCCAAAGATAGCATTGATCTAATAAATGAAGCAACAGCCAATTTAAGAGCAACTGAAAAGGAGCAGTTGAAGCCAATCAATTGGGAGAAGATTGATGAGGATATTCAGAAGAAGTTTGGGCTAGCAAAGAAGCCAGAAAAGTCAGCCATCCATCACTCTCAAGTCAGGAAAATCTCTGTGAATGAAATGAGCATGAACTATCTGGAAAGAAGACAGCCATCCTGTATCAAATCTCCAAAGGCTGAAGTACTTTTGAAGCCAAAGGTAAATTATCCAAGAACCTCTCTAAAGAACCCTTTGGACACAGTGTTTGAGACACCAAAGCCTGATGAGAAGAAACTGTTGTTAAGATCCATTGCCTTCTACAAGGATCCAGCTGATTCAGCTTTAAAAAGGAGAATTGCTAAAGTTTTCAGGAATGGTAAAGAGATTTGTGTGGTGGCTGGACATCCTCAATTTGCTGAAGCAAAGAGAGAAGAAAAGGCAAGATTGAAGAAAGAAAAGAAGCAAGCTGCTCTAGATGCAAAAAGGCTAAACAAAAGAAAGAGCAAGCTGCTATCTTGGCCAAGCTACAAGCTGTGAAACCAACACAACAAATTCCTACTCAGCCATCTGAAATCACTGAATCTCAAGATCCAAAGAAGCTAGTTGAACCACAACAGAAGAAATCTCAAAGATACAAGGAATTGGCCAAAAGAACAAAAAGGAAATTGAACTTTGTTGGTAAGGAATTGGAGGATCAGTTTCCTAAGGAATCCATTCCAACTACAACTCAAGCATCAAAACCCTCAGTGGTATTTGAAGACATAAAAGTGGTGGAACCTTACAGGAACATTCATGGTGAACCTATTGTGCCTAAGGATGAACCAATAGACTGGGAAATTCTACCAATTCCTGACTTCAATTTGCCAATCCTTAACAAGCCAAAAAGAACAAAGTCAAGAGCAGTCAAGAAAGTGAAGTTGTCACCTCTCAAATCCAAATCTCTAGCCAAAGCTCAATCCAAAATCAACAAGGGAGATTACTTGTACTTATGTGACATCAAGGAATTCTCTGAACTAAACCTCTATCTAGATGAACTGGAAGAAGTTAGAGGGATTGATGCCTACAGAAATCTACCTGAAAGGTTAGTTTTCAAGTTTAAGGGAGGAAATGAGATTCAATGGCCACTTCACAGGATCCTTTAAGAAAGCCAATCTGTGCTGATAAAGGTTTATTCATCATTCAAGAAGAACTTTGGATTCAATGTAACTGCAAGAAGACTGGTTCTAAAGAAGATTGAAGAACTGAGGAGTATTAGAGCTGAAGATGCACTCCCAAAGATTCTAACTATTCCTTATACAGGAAGAAGAGTGCATCTAAGGCCCTACTGGCTGATGGAGTTCATGGATGACAAAGAGGTTTGAGCATCTCTAGCAATGAGACTCTTTTGGAGATGCAAGAAAAGCTAAATCTTTCAGAATCTGATGAACTGGAATTCCACAGACAGCTCGAAAATCAGATAGAAGAAAACAACAGAAAGCTTGGAAAGAGATCCAGACCTTCAAGGAACTAGATAAATCTGCTCAGGCTAGATGAGTATCTTGAAAAAGATTGTGAGCTAATCTTTGTACATTTTGTTATTTGAAGCACTTTACAGTTTTATCTACTTACTTTTAAAGTTGTATTTTTAGGGTTTTGATATCATTAAGTTTCTCTTAATTTATGGCTACAATTCCAGTAGACATAAATTGGGGGAGATTGTTGTGAATATGTTGTGTACTTGATGATTTCATTAACAAAACACCTTAGTAGATTTTACTTAGTGAAAAATGTAGCACTCGACGGATAAGGAATATAGTCTCGACGGATGACTCAATATAGTCCCGATGGATGATGATCAATTATCCATCGAATGAGTAGCTTATGTAATAATGAGTCTGTAGCACATTTTTGCATACACCTTGTTTAGTTTCTGTAGTAGCACTCAAGTCATGTTGACTTTAATTAAATATGTAGAATAGGTTGATTAATTATACATAGATGATGTCTTATAATTCTGCATAAATGAAATGAAGTCAAGTGCCAGATAGCTACCCGACGGATAAACAACAATGCCACTCGACGGATGATCAACAAGGCAACCCGATGGATGATCATGTACCCGACGGATAATCAATTCAAACATCAGTTGACAGTGACAACACAGTCACATGCGTCGAGTGTATGCAAAAGGAATATGGAAACCTATTCAACTGGATTTTAGAGAACAAATAAGCATTGCCATTTCCATGTTATTATGAAGATATTCAAAGATGCTGGAATAGAGTAATGAAGTAGCATAGTATTAGACTTGATAGGTTTTGTTTTATTATCTTGTCTTATTACTTTGTAATCTTGGTCATATATAAACCAAGAAGTAGCAAATAGAACAACAAGAACACTAAGCAAGAAATTTCTGAGAGAAACATTTGTAAGCTGTATTTTTAGCATTTCTCTGCAAACTTAGTTGTTCATATTTGTAAGCATCCGTGATCAAACTTGCTACACAGAGTTCTCTTGATATAATATATATCTCTATGGATACATTCAAATCCACCAGAAAGTTTTTAAAGACTTGTGTTTTTAATTACTTGTGTTTTGATTCATTCCAAGTTATTATTCCGCACTTTGCAAATCAATTCACACAAATATATATTTTAAGTTAGAACAGTTTTAAACCAAAAAAAAAGTTACAAGAATTCCATTCAACCCCCCTTCTGTAATTCTTGTTGCATTGTTAGGGACTAACAAAGACAATAACTCTTGTCCTTCAAGCGGTATTCTTCTGACCTATATTATTTAATGGTATGCATCACTTTATTCTGAAGTGTGATCGATGCTAGTGTGTGGGTAGTAAGTCCAAGAGGGATGAGATGCCTCTTAATGTGCTTCTCGAAGTTAAAGTCTTCGATGTGTGGGGAATAGACTTCATGGGGCCATTTGTCTCATCTTGCAATAACCAGTATATCTTGTTGGTAGTCAATTATGTGTCGAAATGGGTGGAAGTCAAGGCTTTGCCGACAAATGATGTGAAAGTGGTGCTTAATTTTCTTCATAAGCAGATATTCACAAGATTTGGGACTCCAAGAGTCATAATCAGTTATGAGGGATCGCATTTTTGCAATCGCAAATTCACTGCCATGATACAAAGGTATAATGTGAATCATCGCATTGCAACAGCCTACCATCCGCAGACTAATGGTCAAGTAGAGGTGTCCAACAGAGAGATCAAACGTATCTTAGAGAAAATTGTGTGTCCATCAAGGAAGGATTGGTCTTTGAAGCTGGATGAAGCTGTTTGGGCGTATAGAACAACATACAAGACTTCATTGGGAATGTCACCATTTCAGTTGGTTTATGGTAAGGGGTGTCATTTGTCGGTGGAGCTCGAGCATAAAACATATTGGTCTTTGAAGAAATTGAACCTTGATTTTGATGCATCTGGTAAGAAGAGAATGCTTCAATTGAATGAACTCGACGAGTTTCGGCTTCAAGCATATGAAAACAATAAAATGTACAAGGAGAAAGTCAAGAGGTGGCACGATAGAGGTTTAGTGCTTAAGTCATTTGTGCCGGGACGACAAGTTCTATTGTTTAACTCTTGTCTCCATCTTTTTCCTGGAAAATTGAAGTCGAGATGGTTAGGTGTTGAGTGGCATTCATGACACTTTATTACGCTCCGTAAAGCTTTGAATTGGTGCATTTGTACTCAAGTTGTTGGTGTTTTAATGTGTTTTCTAGTGTTTTTGCATTTTCAGGCATTATTCAGGTAATCAGGTGAATTAGCATTATTTTGGTGCTAATTTGGTGTTAGGGTGGTGTTAGAATAAAAACTCTTGGAAAACCGTCTCGAATCAGCAAGGAAAAATGAAGAAGTCAGAAATTTCATCAGGAGTTCAACGCGTCCGTGCTGTGATAGCGCGCGGCGGCGCCCAAAGTCTAGAAGCTCAGCGCGCCCGCGCTGGTCAAGCGCGTGCCCGCGCCGGGTCGAGAAAAGAAATCCTGATTCTATTGGGCTTTTGATCCAGAAGACTTCTACTCTGCATGGGGCTGCTATATATACAAAAATAAGCTTGTTTTTATAGAGAGACAGATGAGAGCATAAGAAGAAGGCGTAAGAAGACCGTTTTAGCATAATTCAACCAAGGCGAAGAGGATCTAGTTTAACTTGTGATTCTTTGTTTAAGTTGTAATGTCGGATGCTAGTTTTCTTATTCTTGAACCTATACTCTTGTTTTGTACTTTGTTTATTATTCGTTTATAAAGACTACATTTATTATACCATGCTTTCATCGGAACCCACGTTGATGATGAGTCCGATTATGGGCTAATCATTAACGTGGGGTTCTAGCGGATTTATTTATGGATTTCTTTAGTTAAATTGTTTCAATGCCTTAGTGTGTGGTGATGTCTGATAACCTAGTAATGGTTGTGCTTAAGGATTTAGAACTTGCCATGCTAGCATAGGTTCATGTGTTATTGTTATGCATGATTTGTAGGTAATGTTAACCATCTTACTTACCCTATGTAATCATGATAGATAACTTGTGTATTAAACCGTTATTATGTCAAACTCTATAGACATATAGGGTCTCAATATAATTGGTGTCTATTCAGCTTTTATCTCTTTTATGGATGTCTAGTGTATGGTATTCGTGCAATGAAAGTTAGCGTTTATCAGTTTCGTGTTATCTGATTAGTGTCATCACCATTACATGCTAAGGTTAAGAACAAAAAGGCTATTAAATGAAAAATTTAATGAAGTTAGAATCCCATGTTTGTCATAGATATTAATTCAACCATTTTAATCTCTTAGTTATAAGTGTTAGTTTAATTCTTAGTTATAAATAATCTCAATTTATTAATTGTCTTAGCATTGGATAATAACCATATCATTGTTGCATAGGTGTATATTCTTAAATTAACCAAATAGTCTTTGTGGGAACGAATTTGATCTAAATCTTATACTACTTGCGAACACGTATACTTGCGTGTATTTTAGCGCGTGTTTAGCGACTAACAAGTTTTTGGCGCCGCTACCGGGGACTCGATGTTAATTTTTAGTTTATGTGTTTGTCGTCAGTGGTCGTTAAATTTCATTGACTCGGACGTTATTACTTATCTGTTTCCTTGTCTTATTTTAGGTACTCCAGCGAGCGTGTATGCATACGCATTCTCGTTCTCGTAAGAGAAATCTGGATCAAGCCGATGAAGAAGCTGTAGTGGTTTGAAGGGAAGTTGTTGAGGATGAAGAGAAGGTAGAAGAAGAAAAAAAAGTTGAGGAACCAATTTTAGTAGTGATGGGAGATCAAGTAGAAATTCCTAAGGGTTTGATGGACTATTCTCAGCCTAAGATCAATGATATTCAGTCAAGAATCATCAGGCCAGCCATCTCGGCTAACACTTTTGAGATCAAGTCAAGCACGATTCAGATGATACGGAACTTAGTTCAGTTTGGGGGTTCTCCTACAGAAGACCCCAACATGTACATCAGGGATTTTATCAAGATTTGCGACAGTTTCAAGTTCAATGGTGTGACTGAAGATGCTATCAAGCTGCGACTCTTCCCATTCTCTCTGAGGGATAAAGCTAAGTGTTGGTTATATTCTCTACCACCAGGGTCTATCACTACTTGGGAAGATCTTGCTCAAAAGTTTCTCACTAAATTCTTCCCTATGGTGAAGACTGCTGCAATCAGGAATACTCTTACTCAGTTTGCTCAGCAAACTGGAGAATCTCTGTGTGAGGCTTGGGATCGATATAAGGAGATACTAAGGAAGTGCCCACACCATGACATGCCTGATTGGATGATTATAAATTGTTTCTATAATGGATTGGGTGTTACTTCTAGATCCATGCTCGATGCAACATCAGGAGGAGCCTTGTGGGCTAATAGCTACAATGAAGCTTATGAATTGATTGAAGTGATGGCTGCTAATGAATACCAGAATCCTTTTCAGAGACTGACTCAGGGAAAAGTAGCAAAAATTCTGGAGTTGGATGCAGCAACTGATATAGATGCCCAACTTAAGGCTTTGACGATGAAGGTGGACACTTTAGCTAATAATGGAGTTAATCAAATCTCTAGTGTTTGTGAGCTTTGTGCCGGTGCCCATGAGACTGATCAATGTGCTATTTCTAGTGAGTCAGCTCAGTTCGTGAGCAACTTTCAGCGATCACAACAACCTGTGCCAGCTACCTATCATCCTAACAACCGCAATCATCCTAATTTCAGCTGGAGCAACGCTTAGAATGCGGTTTAACAGCCTTATTAGCAGTACCCAGCTAAGCAGTATAACCCCCCTAGTTTTCAGCAACCGCAATATGCACCAAGACAGCAACTCCAGCTGTAACAAGCTAATGACAAATCTGAATTAGAGGAGCTGAAGCTTATGTGCAAGAGCCAAGATGTTTCTATCAAGACCTTGGAAAATTAAATTGGACAAATTGCCAATGTCTTGCTAAATCATCAACCTGGTACACTACCTAGTGACACTGAAGTACCAGGAAAGAGGGAATCTAAGGAGCAGGTGCAGGCAATCAATTTGAGGTCTGGGAAAGTTGTGAATACCGAACAAACTCAAGTTTCGGAGGAAGAAGTTGGGGCTGAAGAAGTAGAGCAGCGGAGAGCAGAAGTGGAACGAAGGAAGACTACTGTTTAGCACACTTCTCTTGAGGGTAATAGATGGGAGAAACAGATCTATCCTCCACCGCCTTTTCCTAAGCGGCTATAGAAGAAAAAGTTGGATAAGCAATTTGAGAAGTTTCTAGAGGTGTTCAAGAAACTTCATATCAACATACCTTTCGCTGAGGCTCTTGAGCAGATGCCTAGTTACGCAAAGTTTATGAAGGGTATTCTCTCTCAGAAAGTGAAGCTAGATGATTTAGAGATTGTTGCTCTCACGGAGGAATGCAGTGCTGTACTGCAACAGAAGTTTCCTCCAAAGCTAAAAGATCCTGGAAGCTTCACTATTCCGTGTACTAATGGAAATGTGTCTTTTGACAGATGCTTATGTGACTTGGGAGCTAGCATCAATCTGATGCTTTTGTCAATCTTCAAGAAGTTGAACTTGCCTAATCCAAAACCGACTTATATGACTTTGTAGTTGGCCGATCGTTCTATTACATATCCTCGAGGTATTGTGGAGGATGTCTTGGTCAAGGTTGATAAACTCATCTTCCGTGCTGATTTCATAATTCTTAATTTCGAGGAGGATAAGAAGATTCCCATAATCTTGGGGAGACCCTTCTTGGCGGCTGGTCGTTCCTTGATAGATGTGCAGAAGGGTGAGCTTACAATGCCAGTGCTGGATCAGGATGTAACTTTTAATGTGTTCAATGCTATGAAATTTCCTACGGAAAATGAGGAGTGCTTAAAGATGAAGTTGGTCGAATCTATTGTGACTTCAAAACTTGATCAATTGCTAAGGTCTGATGCCTTAGAGAAGACTTTGTTTGGGAATTCAGATAGTGAAGATGACGAAGGTGAAGAGCAATTTCAATATATGAATGCTTCTCCTTGGAAGAGGAAGATTGATATGCCTTTCGAATATCTTGGAATGGAGGAATTAAACAAAGCTCCTAAACATCTCGAGCCATCTATTGAGGAAGCTCCTACTCTTGAGCTTAAGCCTTTACCTGAACATTTGAGGTATGTTTTTTTAGGTAATGCATCTACTCTGCCTGTGATTATTGTATCTGATCTTTCAGGTAGCGATGGGGATAAGCTCTTGAGGATTCTAAGAGAGTTCAAATCAGCAATCGGGTGGACCATATTAGATATTAAAAGGACTGAGCCCTTCTTATTGCATGCATAAAATTCTGCTAGAGGAACGTAGAAAGCCCACGGTTTAGCAGCAAAGAAGACTTAATCCAATCATGAAGGAAGTAGTGAAGAAGGAAATTCTTAAGTGGCTGGATGCAGGGATTATCTATCCCATTTCTGACAGTTCTTGAGTGAGTCCAGTTCAGTGTGTACCGAAGAAAGGAGGTATCACAGTTGTTACTAATGAGAAGAATGAGCTCATTCCTACTCGAACAGTCATGGGATGGAGAGTTTGTATGGAATACAGGAAGCTGAACAAGGCCACTAGGAAGGATCACTTCCCCCTGCCTTTCATTGACCAGATGCTCGACAGGTTGGCTGGTCACGAGTACTACTGTCTTCTGGATGGCTATTCGGGTTATAATCAGATTTGTATCGCTCCAGAGGATCAGGAGAAGACTACCTTCACTTGTCCATTTGGTACTTTCGCCTTCAGACGAGTTTCTTTTGGTCTGTGTGGTGCACCAGCCACATTTCAGAGATGCATGATGACCATCTTTTCTGATATGATGGGCCAGAATGTGATGGTGTTCATGGATGATTTCTCTATATTTGGCGATTCTTTTGATGAATGCTTGTAGAATATTGGAAATGTTCTCAAGAGGTGTGTTGAGACCAACCTGGTTCTCAATTGGGAGAAATGTCACTTTATGGTGCGAGGGGGCATTATTCTTGGGCACAAGGTCTCTAGTAAAGGTCTTGAGGTGGACAAAGCCAAGGCGGGGGTCATTGAAAATCTTCTTCCACCAATTTTCGTTAAGGGAATTTGCAGTTTCCTTGGTCATGCGGGTTTCTATAGGCGTTTCATCAAGGACTTCTCTAAGATTTCGAAGCCATTGTGTAGTTTGCTAGAGAAAGATGTCCCTTTCAAGTTTGATGACGAGTGCTTTGCCGCTTTTAAGACACTGAAAAAGAGTTTAATCACGGCACCTGTCATAACTGCACTTGACTGGAATGAACCTTTTGAGATGATGTGCAATGCAAGTGACTATGCAGTTGGAGCAGTTCTTGGGCAGAGAAAGAACAACATATTTCATGTGGTCTACTATGCTAGTAAGACCTTGAATGGTGCTTAACTGAATTATACTACTACGGAGAAAGAACTTTTGGCTATTGTCTATGGTTTTGAGAAATTTCGATCTTATCTACTTGGGACTAAAGTGACAGTTTTCACTGATCACGCTGTAATTCATTATCTCATCTCGAAGAAGGACTTGAATTTGATCAGATGGGTTCTTTTGCTTCAAGAATTTGAATTAGAGATCAAGGACAGAAAGTGAACTGAAAATCAAGTCGCTGATCATCTATCTCGTTTAGAAAACCCTAGTGCTACCTCACTGGACAAGACGTTGATAAATGAGTCTTTTCCCGATGAGCAGCTGTTTGGAGTGTAATCGGAAGAACCGTGGTTTGCAGATATTGTGAACTACCTTGTGAGTGATATCATGCCTCCCGACTTATCATATGCTCAAAGGAAGAAGTTTCTACATGAAGTGAAGTGGTATATGTGGGATGGGCCATTTCTTTTTCGACAAGGAGCTGACCAAATCATCAGGAGATGTATTCCTTACAGTGAAATATGGGGAATCTTGCGAGATTACCACTCAACGGCTTATGAAGGACACTATGGTGGAGAAAAGACAGCAGCTCGTATTCTTCAAGCAGGTTCTTTTGGCCAACCTTGTTTGAAGATGCTCATCAGTTCGTTTTGAAATGTGATCGATGTCAATGTGTGGGTAATATGTCTAAGAGGGATGAGATGCCTCTTAATATGCTTCTCGAGGTTGAAGTATTCGATGTTTAGGGGATTGACTTCATGGGGCCATTTATCTCATCTTGTAACAATCAGTACATCTTGTTGGCGGTCGATTATGTGTCAAAATGGGTTAAAGTTAAGTCATTGTCAATGAATAATGCAAAGGTGGTGCTTAATTTTCTTCACAAGCAGATATTTACAAGGTTTGGAACTCCAAGAGTCATAATCAGTGATGAGGGGTCGCATTTTTTCAATCGCAAGTTCACTACTATGATGCAAAGGTATAATGTGAATCATCACATTGCTATGGCTTATCATCCTCAGACAAATGGTCAAGCTGAGGTGTCTAACAGAGAAATTAAGTGCATTTTAGAGAAAGTTGTGTGTCCATCAAAGAAGGATTGGTCTTTGAAGCTTGATGAAGCTGTTTGGGCGTATAGAACAACATACAAGGCTCCATTGGGAATATCGCCGTTCCAGTTGGTTTATGGTAAGGGGTGTCATTTGCCTGTAGAGCTCGAGCATAAGGCGTATTGGGCTTTGAAGAAGTTGAATCTTGACTTGAATGCAGCTGAAAAGAAGAGGATGCTTCAATTGAATGAACTCGATGAGTTTCGACTTCAAGCTTATGAGAACAACAAAATGAACACGATAGAAGTCTAGTGTTAAAATCATTTGTTTCGGGACAACAAGTTCTTTTGTTTAACTCTTGTCTCCGTCTTTTTCATGGAAAGTTGAAGTCAAGGTAGTCAGGGCCCTTTATAATCAAAACTGTGTTTCCACATGGAGTGGTGAAAATTTTTTAGAATGATTCGGGCCAAACATTCAAGTTAAATGGTCAAAGGTTGAAGCATTACTATGGTGACATGGCAAACCGCGAGGTGGTTAGTGCCGTTTTATTGTCCTTTTGATCTAAAGATTCTAAGTCGAGCTAACAATGTAAAACAAGCACTTCTTGGGAGGCAACCCAAGTTTGTTGTACATTAGTAGGTAGAGGAAGTAAGAAGAAAAGAGAAAAACACAAAAAACTCAAAAAAATAAAAAAATTCAGGGCCAACTTCAGAAGCCAAGTGCGCCCGCGCCGATCTAGCGTGCGGCCACGCTGTTTTTCCAGAAGGTGAGCGCGCCCGCGCTGATCTAGCGTGCGGCCACACCGATTTGGCAGAAGGTGAGCGCGCCCGCACTGGTCTAGCGCGCGGCCGCGCCGGGGTCCCGACTCAAAAAAAATAAAAGCATCAGTTTGTGAAGAAAAAAATCGAGAGTTTTACTACAAAATCAATTTCTACCCGAAGTTTACTCTTCCACATCCCAAATTTCCCTCTCCAAACCAAACCCATTATTCCCACGATTCCCATAATCAATTCCCACTTCTATTCCATATCTAATTCTGTTAGGCCTCAATGATACTATAGAAGGGGGTTGAATATAGTATCTACAATCAATTCGATTATAAACACAAGTATGTAACATAAAATAAGTTTATTCAATATATCAAACTTTGTTACAGTAGGTTTAATCTACTCTCTCAGTGATGTATGATATCACTAAGAGCTGCTAGGGTTACAATTAATAATATTCTCGTGAATGATAATACATATAGTGTAAACCCTAATCTGTGTTTATATACTACACAGTTACAAGATATCTCCTAATTGATATAATATGTTATATTTCCTAAAATACATCAATCAGAGATTATCTATTGTAGTCCTTTAGCTGTACAACTCTCCAAGCATATCTTCTTTTGTTTAATCCAGATCATCTCCTATAAATCAGCCACTTTTCATCCCTGAAGTGTATCCGCACTTAAGTTCTGATATAAGTCCTGATGGCTTAAGTTCTGATAAGTTCCTGTCTTCAGTAAGTTCTGATTTCCAGTTAAGTTCTAATAGTAAGTTCTGAAACTAAACAAATCAGATTAGACATGACATCACAAATATATCTAACAATCTCCTCCAACTTGTAAATTATAAAAATATACAAGTTTATAGATTTGATGATGTCAAAAACATTTAAGTACAAATGCAATGAGAGTTTATATGTACAACTAAATACAATTTACAGTCCATGCAGCTTTTACCAAATTCACTGAATCAGCCTGAATCCATAATGATTCCTTACAAAGTCTGATACCAGCTTGGTCTCTGCATTTCTTTTAACTTCAAGTAACTGAGTTTTGACTTGCTGCAGTTCTTCATTTTCAGTATCACCAATCTGATAAATGGCAGCTCTGAGTGCAGATATTAGATTTCTTTCAAGTCCATCTCCCAGTCTGATTACCCTTGGATGTGTAGAATCTTCATTATAGCATAAGCATCTTCCTTTTAGAATTACTTCTACCTTAGCATAATTCTTCCTTATAAAAATTTCTCTTCCATCATCCTCAGTCATTATTGAAGTATACTCTGTCATTCTTGCACCAGAAATTCTGAGTAAATTTCTTATTATCTTCAGAATATGTTCTGACCATTTCCTGGTAACATCAGAATTTACCTCCAGTAGATAATGAATATATTGGAGCTCTTTGACAGATTTCTTCAGCACATCAGAGTCAGATAATCTATAAGTTCTGCCATCAGTCAGAAATAAGATCAATTTCTCTTTTTCTTCATAACCATCATGAGTATCCATCACTACTTGAGAAGAAAGCACTTTGTCAAGGTGCTTTTGTGTGATCTCTTCATATGGCTTGTCGGTCAATGTGAATGGATCTCTAATATCAACTTCTATCCCAGTCTAGAATTTCTCTCTGTCAGAACCTAATCCATAAGTGTTTCTAGCTTGCTTGGCTTTTACCCCAAATGCTGCAAGTTGATTCAACATCTGATTTGTCTTAGGCTGAAATGGAATAGACTTGTTCTATAGCAGCTTCTTCTTGTCTTTTAATGTTAAGCTGTCTATGTCAACTTGAGCAGTGTTAGAGGTTGATGTCTTGATGAATTGGTCAGGATTTGCAGTTTCATCTGTAGCTTACTGTTTTGAAATATCTTTAGGATTTATTAAGTTCTGAACTCCTTCACTCCGAACAACTTGAGCTATGTCAAAGGTTGTCTTAGATTCTTCTGTTATCCTCTTTCTCTTCAGAGTTTCAACTATTTCATCTTCAGTAGTAGCATCATCAAAGACTTGAACCATCTTGCACACAGGATCCATCATAATTTGAGGAATATTCATCTTTTATTTCTTGAATGTCTCCCCAACTTTTCCTTTCCCCTTGTCTTTGGATCAGTAGTAGTTTAAGATCTAGTCCTTGATCTAAGAATCTTTGTGGCAGATCTTTCTCTTATTACAATCCCCTTTTCTTTTGGCCTTGGTGGCTTTTTAGCATCAGAAGCTTTTGACTTGGGTTTGCTCTTTTCAGCAGCAAATTTAACTTCTTCTTCTTTTAATTCCTCTAAATCCACTCCTGGATTATCCTTAAAAAATAGTCTTTTGGCCAATTCTTCATCAACAGATTGAATTTTGGGATCTTTGTAGAAGAATGTTGCTTTCTTTCCTTTGAATTTCAAAGTCTGCAAAAACTTCCGTGACTCTTGGCTTCCAACTTGGACTATCACATCAGAAGTAGTTGTCAGAGCTTGATCATCAATATTTGAAGTATCAGCATTTGTGATCAACAAAGGAACATCCTGATCTGTTGGCTTCTTTCCTTCCTTATTCCTCCCTTGCGTAGCAGATCTATCAGAGTTCTTGATACGAGACATTCTCTGATGAGAACTTGTCTGTTGAGTGGGAATTCTGCTCAGCTGCTTCCCTTGACTTCGACCTCTACTCCTTTCAGAGTTTCCCTGGTCATCTCCATGATCATCCTTTTTCTTCAGTGTTTGGCTTGGTGAGCATTTGGACTTAACTACTTTCTCTCCCTTTTTGGCATCATCTAGCAGGAGTAGAGAAAAAAGGAGTTCCACTGAAGATTGGATCTCATTTAACTGAGTCTGTTGAGCAGCTTGATTTTGTAATACCTCATCCAGTTGGGCCTGTTGCTTGGCTTGAACAAGCTCAATAGCAGCCACTTTTTCTTGAATTGGTCTGATAAACCTCTTCTTATCTAGATCTTGCATCATGGCTAGCTTATCAGCTGTTTCCTGAAGTTTATCAACCTTTGCATGAGTCTTGGAGTGTTGACCTTGTAGAGTTCTTGTACTGAGAGAAGTGACCTTTAGTTGATGCTTGAAGTCAGAACTTGTCAGCAACTTATCAGCTTTTGAAACATGTTCTGTCAGGACATGTGGGCTGGGAATAAAATCAGCATCATTCTATTTATGCATCCACTTAGCCCCTCTAAAGTTTTCCTCCCATGGAACTGGAGCAGCCTCTTCCTCAAACTGGAATAATGCCTCATTTCCTGTAGGCACTGAAGTGTTTACTGGAGCCGACTCTCCAGAACTTGCTAGAATATCCTCATCTTCAGATAACACCAAGGTGTGTGTGGCTGTAGGAGACTCTAAAGCAGTTACAGCTTTGTCTAAATTCTGATCTTCAGTTCCAAGATCAAGAATTGGTGTTGTTGGTATCTCAGCCTGTAAAATTGGAGAAGTAACAGAAGTTGGCTGTTTTATAGTTGGAGCTTCCAGATATAGAATAGTAGGTATATTCAAATTATAAATATCTATTTTAGGACTTGTCTCTTGTTCTTCAACATCATCTGTAGCTTTAATTGGAGAGTGAGGTGGAGAAATCACAGATTCTTGTACAGGTTCTGATCTGTGGACTTCAGGAATTTCAGATTCCTGAATCAGAACTTCTTCCGCTGCTGGCAGGGCTTCAATCACAATAGGTTCTGATGAGATCAGAGATTCTTGATCCCCTTCCTCAGCATCTTCAGCATCCTCAGATTGAGTTTGTGCAATATGCACACCTGCTCTCATCTTCCTCAATTTTGATTTTCTAGATGGAGGGGTGACATGATCTGTATCAGAATGTGAAGACCTCTTTCTTTTCTGAATGCCAGAAGCTTCAGCTGCTTTCTCCTTCTGAAGAGTTGGCTCTTCAGCTTCTTCTGTCACAGGTTCTGATGCAGGAACCTGGACCTGTTCTTCCTCATCTGATTCATCTTTCAGAATCAGCCTTCTCTTTCTCCTTGGTGGAGATTGAGGAACAGATCTAGCTCTTGAGGTTTTGGGTCTGGAGGATGTGTCAGATTTTACAACTGGCACCTTTTGAGTTTTACCAGAGGTTGGTTTGGTTTTGGATTTGGGCCTGGACTGTGAAGTGCTGACAACAGATGCTGATGTTGGTGGTTGTGAGGTAGACTGGATGGTTGTAATGGTGCTACATCAGGGAATATGGTTGTGTAAGTGCTTGGGATAGTGTTGACTAAGAACTGTTTGACAGATTGGGGTATTTGGAGAGGTCTTAGTACTTTCTTCTTGTTATCAGCAGATAACAAGTCAGTAAATGCCCTTTTATGTAACTTAAAAGGTTCCATTAGGTCACTGAACACTTGTGGCTTATCAAGACAACAATAACTATAAATTAATTGACAGAACCTAGAAAAATATACTACATTTGTATCTTCCTTCATTATGTCACCAATATAGCCTAACACAGCAGATGCATAATCAAAATGAGTCTGATTAAGAAGTGCATACCTATTTGTTGACTCATGATTGGAATGGCATTGAAATTGGAGCATTTGTTAGAAAAATTATTTGTGATGCAATCAAAGAAGAAGCTCAATTCCCTCCCGATGTAAGGCCTCTTCAACTGTCCTAGCTTGGACAATTTTTTCTCATATCCCAAGCTTGCCATCATGTTCTGAAGAACAGATTCTCCAGGTGCTGAGTTGTAAGTGCAGTTTTCAGGAAGATGAAGAGCCTGCCTCACTGTAGTAACAATTACCATATACTTATCTTCTCCTGAGGAGAAGATGATGCTTGGAGATCCAGTTTCACCTCCATCATCATAGATTCCAGTCTTCCAGAACTCCAGCACTTGTTTACCAGAGATTGCTTGAGGTTGGGTCAGAGCATACCTGTGAGCCAAGAAATCCTGAACAAAGTGAAGTTCTGAAGGAGCTTCATCCTTGTTCAAGATAGCAGAGTAGTTTTTTGGGATAAACTTAGCTCCATTAAAAATAGCATCCTTTGGTGCCATTTCTGTTGAAAAATCAAGTGAAAATTTTGTGTTTGCAAAGTGTTTGATAAAATGCCTGTAAGAGAACGTTAGAAAATAAGAGAGAAAAAAAATAATAGAGAGAGAGAGAGAACATAGTAAAAGAGTGGGTAAAAGATTGTATAATCTTTTATCTCTAATATTTATACTTTGCACATGGAAACGTCTCTTTTTGTGAATTAGAACCGATAGCTTTACACTTGGCAGCGTGTAATCAGTTAAAACATAAATAGTGGGCACGATAAACATGCAGTAATTATTGCACACCTGCACATACCAAAACCAACACGCAACCCACTAACAAATGATTATGACTGTTTTTATCTCACCAAATTATTTTTCTGAGAAATATAACCATTACTGTAAATACCAAAAATAAGTCAAGTAAATAAATAATGCCACGCAAGCATCAGGATTTGCATCAGAACTTGACTATTATCAGAATTTAACGGTCATCAGAACATGGCTTCTGTACTCAAAAAGTGAATGACTGTTTCTGTGTTTCTTCACACAAATGCTGACTGGTTTCTTCAGAGTTTAATCATCAGAACATAATCAGAACTTGTCCTCAGAATTTATGCAAATAATACTTAACTGTTTATCAGACACAACTTAATCACCACAGTAATTTTCATCATTCATATGAAGTGATAGTGTGTGTATGTGCAAATGATCAGAGAAAGATTAAAGTCTGATAAACTTCATTATATCTTAGAAATAAGGCATAACTAAGAAAAATGCTTAAAATCTGTCTTGAATTGTGAAGTCTACTATAGAATAAAGTTATGCAAGAATCCACCTCAACTGTTTGTGCTTATTTTATGCATCTTTTAAAATTCTTTTGACAAGGGTTTCTCAGTGTAAATGAGTTACAACTGCCATCAAAATTAATGTTGTTATCAGAATATTTCTCCAGTAATCAAAGAATGTGAAAAGTCACCAAGAAAAAATAATTTGCTTTTCTAATGCATATAACTTAATACCAGCAATGCACTTGGATCTTCCCTTTCACATAAATTACTCTAGATCTCAAAGGAGTACCTAATTTTAATTTTTTCTTTTCTTTTATTTTCTTCAGATAAGTGAGGCTTATCAAGCATGTAGTTCATCCTTAAGATTTACTAACATCAGAATTTGACAGATAAGAATCCATAATCTAGTTTGTGACTTAGTAATAAGATACATGAAGTAAATTTGACTAAGATCAAAATCAGAATTTGCTTGTGTTATTGATTTCCACATAAATACCTAATTCAAACATGGGATACATAGTTTGTTAAAGACTACTAAGTCAGCATCTAACAAGATAATCCTCATTGGATTGAATAGTCACAGAACATTCAAAACACTTTTAGAGTTTATAGAATCATATCAGATAATAAGTAGTGTTTAATATGTTATAATTTAAGCACATATTACATTGAGATAGGAAAATCTGTAAACACTGATCATAAAGTCTGATGTATGAGAACAAAAACTAAACAGATTTTGAGAAAGAACCCGAAACCATTCCAAGTTCATTTACCAGTCTTGTAAAAGTAGCTTCACATAGTGGTTTTTTGAAGATATCTGCTAGTTGTTCATCTGTTGGAACAAAATGCAATTCCACTGTACCTTCCATCACATGTTTCCTTATGAAATGGTACCTAATGCTGATGTGCTTTGTCATTGAGTGTTGAACTGGATTTTCTATCATAGAAATAGCACTTTGATTATCACAGTAAATAGGTATTTTAGAAAATTCTAACCCATAGTCCAGTAACTGATTCTTCATCCAAAGAATCTGTGCACAATAGCTTCCTGCAGCAATATATTCTGCTTCTGTAGTTGATGTGGAAATTTATTTCTGTTTCTTGCTAAACCAAGAAACCAATCTGCCTCCAAGAAATTGGCAGCTTCTACTAATGCTTTTCCTGTCTATTTTGCATCCTGCAAAATCTGCATCTGAGTAACCTATTAGCTTAAAATCTGATTCCCTAGGATACCATAATCCTAGATCAGCTGTACCCTTGAGATACTTGAAAATTCTTTTCATAGCTATTAGATGAGGTTCTTTTGGATCAGCCTGAAATCTTGCACAAAGACATGTAGCATACATGATATCTGGTCTACTTGCAGTTAAATAGAGTAAAGAGCCAATCATACCTCTGTAGTTAGTAATATCTACCGATGCTCTAGTATCTTTATCTAACTTGGTGGCAGTGGCCATGAGAGTTGATGCAGTAGAACTATCTTGCATTCCAAATTTCTTGAGTAGATTTCTGGTGTACTTGGATTGACTGATAAAAGTACCTTCTTTAGTTTGTTTGAATTGAAGTCCCAGAAAATAACTCAACTCTCCCATCATACTCATTTGATATCTTGACTGCATTAACTTGGAAAATCTTTCACAAAGTTTTGTATTTGTAGAGCCAAATATGATATCATCAACATATATCTGTACCAAAAGTAAGTCCTTTCCATGGTTGAGGTAGAATAAAGTATTGTCAATTGTGCCTATGTGAAATCCACTTTCGAGAAGGAATTGAGCCAGAGTCTCATACCATGCTCTAGGAGCTTTCTTAAGGCCATAAAGTGTTTTGTCAAGCCTGTAGACATGATTTGGAAATTTTGGATCTACAAAGCCTGGAGGTTGTTCAATATATACCTCTTCTTTCAATTCTCCATTGAGAAAAGCACTTTTCACATCCATTTGAAAGAATTTAAACTTCTTGTGAGAAGCATAAGCCAAAAAGATTCTTATGGCTTCCAATCTAGCAACTAGAGCAAATGTTTCATCATAGTCAATACCTTCCTGTTGAGAGTAACCTTTAGCAACCAGCCTTGCTTTGTTTCTTGTAATTATGCCATCACTGTCAGTTTTATTTTTGAACACCCATTTTGTACCAACTATTGATCTGTCCTTTGGTCTTGGTACTAGGGTCCAGACTTTATTTCTTTCAAATTCATTTAACTCTTCCTGCATTGCTTGCACCCAATCAGCATCTTGAAGAGCTTCTTTCACTTTCTTTGGTTCAGTCTGAGATATAAAGGAATGGTAGAGACATTCATTTGTTGTTGATGTGACGGCCTCAACCCCAGGGTCAGGAGATTACGTCACCAACAACAATACTAATAAACAATATAACCCAAATTATTAATTATACATAATCTCGACCCCCTTTACCAAGACCTTTTCCAGGTTTAAGTATGACTTAGGTTACAACCGTCAAAAAACCAACTTACTAAAGACAATCCAAACAATACTATCTTTATTCAACAACTCAACAGACCCGCTTGGGTCCAACACAACTACCTCAGAGGAGCCTGACACGGAAGGAACTGGAACTTTGCCCCGACTACCACTGAAGAATCTCTTAGGTATCTGCAATACATATATAAAACATTTTGCAAGGGTGAGCAATCAATTGCTCAGCAGTACCACTATATGAATAATAATCAAAAACAGTTTATGATAAACAATTATAGGAACAGAAATCATAACTTGCTAGAAAACAAGTAAAACATGTGTGAACTGGATATCAAAACTAGTATGCTTTGTAAAACCAAATCATTAGTTGTGTGCTGTGCATAAATATCAATTTCTATTTTAGCATACTTCTTTCATTTTAAAATCTTCCGTCCCATCGCATGACCCATAAACCATTTGTCCCATTACGGGGACCCAAAATCATTTGTTCCGTTACGGGAACCATAAAACTTATCCCATCACAGGATCTATAAAACTCATCCCATCACAGGACCTACAAAATTTGTCACAGGACCTATACAATTTGTTCCTCTCCGGGAACCTCAAAATCACTTGCTCAGATATAAAAGTATTGGATGATCCCTGGTGAGACAGCTGATCAGGCTATCCTATGAAACTTGTTCCGGAACTCAGAGACTAGCTAGGTCTCTGTCACGCTGGGCTGGTGGTTATAACAGGGTGCGCAACCACTTCGCCTCTTACGCTAACTTCCAGGCCGTTACGGGCCTTCTGCGCACACTCATCCAATTATCTGATCATTTTTATCCAGTTTTCCAAATCACTTACCTATCTCTTGTCAAAACAATTATAACACAACACATTTTCCCAAAACATTTTCATTTTATTCAAAACTTAGAGATAGGTATTTTCAGAAGTTACTTTTCCCCCAAAACGAAGTTAACAAAACAATTTGAAACCTAGGGGATACGTAACTTAAATTGTTCTGTTCCAGTACGTAAATGTAAATCAACATATAGTACTGAACTGTAAAAGATTTGTTCAGGGGTACTTGCCTTGCAGAGCTTTACAAATAGTATCGATTGACCTTGAGCTGACACAGACGCTTAGGCTTTAACGTCTAACCACTAGATTACCCTGGATTCGACTTTAACACTCAGGTCCTTCGATTGGAACCGAACTGAGATCGTCGGGTGTCCACTAGACTATCCGATGCCAACTCTTGGGCCTTCCGACTAGAACCTATAAAGTCAAAATACCCTGATTTAGACCTTCGATTATGCTTGACATATCCTCGCTAACAATCTACCCGAACGTTAATAAAATCCGACTCGTAACATATTCAATATTATAATACACGTATCAATTAGGGTTCACATCTTCGAAAGTCGGTTTGGTGTTCGTTTTCAGAAAATAGGCATATTCATCCTTTTATGAAATTAGGGTTATTGATTTCCGCAAAGTATTTCATCACAACACATAATCAGATTTCGTACAAAATAGTTACATATAATCGATCGACGTTCCGATAGCCATTGGGTACGGCCTCGTATTTCCGTAATTAAATTCTCCAGAAATCGGGCATCACCTCCTTTGATTATCGGCTAACCCGTCGAACATCCCGACGTCAAATCAATCACAACCAATTCAAACCAAACACAATACAATTCCCAACCACCGATTCCAGTCAACACTGTCAATTCTCAAATTCACAAACACCAATTATTTATTATTATCTGCATTTTATGTCTTAACTCGCATTTTATAACTTTATTCAAAATTTGCATTTTAAATCGTATTTTGTATTTTAAATTGTAGGACTCAGAACAACGTCATCACAGTCCACCGTCGGCTCGCCGAGACTCATCGCCGACGGCAATAAAATTTACGGGTATCCGATTAATTTCAGACTTCCATCACAAATTTCACCGATTAATTTCTAGAATTTTCCCCGCAATAAAACATTTATTTCATGAATTTAATTATATCATTTTCTGCAGAAAATAACATAATCAATTCAATAAAATAATTCTCAAAAATCAACGCGTGTAACAACACGCACCACATAAAGAATCGAACAAAACAACGTAGAACGGGTCAAAAGGAGCAGACAGCAAGGCGGCTACACAGTCAGGCACACACCCCACCACCGTCGCCTCGCCGGTGAACCGGCGGCAACAGTCGGCGGGGAAAAGAGGAAGAACATTAGCAATTACCATGAAAGGGGGAGTACAGGGAGCTGTAGAGAACCAAGCGGAAGAAATAGAGAGACAAGAGTGAGAGTGGAGAGAGATTCCAGTGAGAGATGCGGAGTGGGAGAGATTCAGGCGAGAGAGAGGGAGAGTAAGATCGAGAAGAGAGAGATAAGAGGGCTATAGAGATTGACCCGGGAAGGGATAAACATGATCAAATATATCTGGTTTTTTTATTTTTATTTAAATCCGACACCGCATTCTTGATTTGAAGGATACATTCTGCGGATAAAACAAATCAAAATAATTGTAAATAAATCTCAAAATTCCCAAAATAATTAAAATTAATAATATACGAAATTTTTATAATTTTTAAATAACTTTTGGAACACACTTCAAACCCGCATTTTGCAAATTAACGAACAGACGTTCGGGTAATTAAAAGGCGAAAAACTTTCGAAATAATTTCAAAATTCTCAAAATATTCCATACTTAATAAAATATAAATTTCAAATTTTTTGAAGAATTCTAGAATTAAATACGGATTTTACAAATAAAGGCACTCAGAAAATCATACAGGGCTAAATAATTGATGAAATATTGATTTCTAAATTTTATAAAATCCCAAAAATAATTATTATAATTATAAAACCATAAAAACAATTTTAGAGACATTACAAATATTTATGCAAATAAATTTGCACTAAATTCACTTTTAAAAGTGAAAACGATTCAATATGACTCAACAACTAATTATACAAACAACCCGGTACACCCTAATTTACATATGGATCATAATAAAACAACACATAGCGATCAAAACCAATACATATATTTTATTTAACTATTTATTTAATAATTACACTTTTAAATAATATAAAAGTATACGAGTCGTTATAGTTGATGTTCTAGTTCGAACACCTGCTTCAGGATCTCCAATTATTAAGTCAAGTGTGTGTGATTTAGTCCACTTTCTTGCAGATAGAAGTTGATCTCTAGAACTAGATCCTCCCCCATGATCCATGTTATCTCCATTAGCATTTTTTGATGCTCCCCCTGAAGTTATGCTCTCTGAGATTCAAGAATTTGAGTTGGATCCTTCAAGAATTGAAGAATTAGAGTTTCTAGAATTGTCAGAATTTGGCTCATTTGAACTTGATGAATCAGAACTTGAAGAGCCAGTGACTGGTTCTGATGCTTCTTAAGAGTCTTGAGATGTGGTATGATCATCAGCTTGCTCCCCCTGAACATGTGCATTTTCCTTTAGAGTAGTTACCACAGTTTCAATGACATCAGAATTTAACCTGTCAGAACTTACAGGATCAGGATTTAGGTCATCAGAATTTACATAATCAGCATTTACATCTTTATTTTCAAATCTCAGCTGATCATGATCATTGAAATCTTCAAGTACAGTAATCTTTTTATCATCAAAATATACATTGATAGATTCCATGACAACCCTTGTTCTTAAATTATAGACTCTAAAGGCTTTTGTGGAAAGTGGATATCCAACAAAAATTCCTTCATCAGCTTTTAGATCAAATTTTGACAGCTGTTCAGGATGAGTCTTAAGAACAGAACACTTGCATCCAAATACATGAAAGTATTTCAGATTTGGCTTCTTTTTCTTCACCATCTCATATGGTGTTTTTCCATGCTTGTTTTTGAGTGTAGTATTCTGTGTAAAACAAGCAGTCTGTACAGCGTCAACCCAAAAATAGGTTGGTAGCTTTGCTTCATCAAGCATAGTTCGTGCAGCTTCAATAAGAGTCATGTTCTTTATTTCTACAACTCCATTCTGCTGTGGAGTTCCAGGTGCAGAAAATTTATGCTTTATTCCATGCTCTTTACAGAACTCTTCCATGATTGAATTCTTGAACTCAGTGCCATTATCACTTCTTATTATTTTAACAGAATCTTTGACTAACTTATCGAGCTTTCTGGTAGATGCAGTTTCATTCTTCTTGTGCAAGAAATACATCCAAGTGTATCTTATGAACTCATCCACTATAACCACAACATATTTCTTCTTTGCAATATACATGACATTGACTGGACCAAATAGATCAACATGCAGTAAGTGATAAGGCTCAAGAATTGAGAATTTAGTTTTGCTCTTGAATGAAGATTTTCTTTGTTTTGCCTTTTGACATGAGTCACAAAGACCATCAGGAGCAAATATTGATTTTGGCAGTCTTCTCACAAGATCTTTCTTTACTAGTTCATTTATGTTGTTGAAATTTAAATGAGAGAGTTTCTTGTGCCAATTCCAGCTTTCTTCAATTGATGCTCTGCTTAACAAACAGATTGCAGAACCATCAGAATTTGTTGAAAGCCTGGCTTCATATATGTTACCATGTATGTAACCTTTCAGAACCACTTTGCCTGTAGAATTACTTACAACTTCACATTGTTCTTCAAAAAAATCCACATGATAACCTCTGTCACAGATTTGACTCACACTTAGCATATTGTGTTTAAGTCCTGAGACAAGAGCTACTGATTCAATTATGACATTCCCAAGATTGATATTGTCATATCCCAGAGTCTTTCCCATGTTGCCATCTCTATAAGAAACTCCTGGGCCAGCTTTCTCCATAAAGTCTGATAGCAGGGCTTTATTTCCAGTCATATGTCATGAACATCCACTATCCAGAACCAGTATGTTTTTCCTGTTGCCCTGCAATTATAAAGACCACTATTGATTAGTTTTAAGGACCAAGACTTGCTTGGATCCTTTGGCCTTGTTAAGTTTGTTAGCATTTGCAGCGGATTTAGTTTTAGAGTTTATGCTAACATGCTTTTTATTAGACTTTATATCATACTTTGCATCAGAATTTACACTAGAAGGAATTACACTAATTTTCTTTAAAGAAGGTTTTATTTCATATTAATCATAGTACAAACTATGATATTCCTTACAAGTATAAATAGAATGTCATAAACTACCACAATGAAAACAAGGATTTTGTGGTTTAAACCTAACAGACTGACTCTTAACTCCTGATCTAGGAGGTAAAGAGTTTATATCTTTATTTTTCCTGCAAAAAGAAGCAAGATGATTAGAGTTTCCACAATTATAGCATTTCTTTCTAGGAGCATTAGGAACAGGCGTATAATTATTACTTTTATTCACACCTTCCTTTCCATTCCTAATTTTCCTAGATTCCTTTACCTTGTTCACATTTTTAATCTCTTTCAACTTATACTTAAGCTGCTTCTTTGTCATTAAGCCAATGTTTACCAAAGCTGGTTTATCCTGTTTTAATTTGTCAGAAGTTGACTTTTCTTTGACTTCTGTTTTAGATTCTTTCATCTCTTCAGAATCAGACATAACAGTTTTTGCAACAAATTTAACAGGATTTACCTTTGGTTTTTCAGTCTGTTTGATAGCAATTGGCTTAATTGGCAAAGTCCCTTTCTCACTTTTACCATCTTTTTAACCTAACCCCTCTTTCCAGTTTCCACTACTTAGAATATTCTGAGTTGTTCTGCCTGAGTTAATCCAAGTCCTGATGATTTCTCTTTCTTTTTCTAATTTAGTTTTTAGATAATCATTCTGTTTAAGCAATTCATTCTTAACATACACAACATTATCTCTCTCTGTCTAAATAATGTTCATCTTGACTAACTCTTCTTCAAGATAGCTATTTCTGTTTTTTGTACTTTAAATTTTCAGATTTTAATCTTTCATTCTCTAAAGTCTAATCTCTATAGCTAATATAAATGTTTTTCAGAAATAATCTCAACTCAGTAATCTCTTCTGTATCAAAAGCAAGAGTTGATAGAGGTACCTCTAGTTCAGCAGCATCAGAACTGCTATCAGCATTTGCCATTAAGGCATAGTTCACCTCTTCTTCAGATTCTGAAGTGTCTTCCCAGTTTTTCTTCTTTGTGATAAGTGCCTGGCCTTATCACCTTTTCCTTTCTTGCAATCAGGAGAGATGTGGCCTTTTTCACCACAATTGTAGCATTTGATATTTGAGTTGTCTCCTCTGTCAGACTTTCCTCCTCTGCCTTCAGTCTTTCTGAACCCTTTCTTGTCAGAACCTCCACCTTTCCTGGAAAACTTCTTACCCTTTCTGAATTTCTTGTAGGCTATCTTTGTGATACCCTTCACCATAAGAGCATACAGTTGCATCATCTCTGCATCAAGATCCACTTCAGATAAATTTTCAGGTTCTAAATCATCATCAGAATCTGATGACTCTGAATCAGACTGTATGATGAGAGCCTTTCCTTTTGCCTTCATAGAGACAATTGGCTTTTCTTCAGTCTTTAAAGAAACTGTCTTAGACTTCCCTCCATGCCTCTTCTTTCTTTGCTCCATCTCAAGTTCATGAGACTTGAGCATCCCATAGATTTCATCAAGAGACATATCAGCAAGTTCATAGTTGTCTCTTATTGTAGTAGCTTTTAAATCCCACTTTTCAGGAAAAGCTAGTAGGAATTTACGATTTGAATCTTCTGGATCATATTCCTTATCCACTAGTGACAGATCATTCAACAGCTTTGTGAATCTGTTATATATATATATATATATCAGTTAGTGACTCATCAGATTTTGAGTCAAAGTGCTCATACTCCTGTGTGAGTATTGGCTTCCTGTTCTTTTTGATGGCATTGGTTCCTTGACATCTCACTTCCAATACATCCCAGATTTCTTTTGCAGTCTTGCATCCAATCACCCTGTTTGACATGACATTGTCAAATGCACTATGAAGCAAGTGTCTTACTTTTGCATCCTTTCCTAGTGAAGAGATATCTTCAGTGGTGAGTTCTCTCTTTTCTTTGGGAATCATCTTCTGTGGCTCATTACCAACTGCAACAGAAAGCTTTGTGGGCTTGTGTAGACCATCATAAATTCTGTCTAAATATTCTGGATCTGTAGCTTCCTGAAACATGGCCATCTTCACACTCCATATAGGGTACTCAGACACCCTGAGCATTGGAACCTGATGGTTTCATATCTACTGGTGTTTTGAATGGGTTGAACCTTTGTAGGTTCTTGAGGGTCTTGTGTTTTTGATTGATCAGACATGATTGATTGTTTGGATCTTAACTGTTTATAAGCTTAATAGATTGGCTCTGATACCACTTTTTAGGCCTCAATGATACTATAGAAGGGGGTTGAATATAGTATTTACAATCAATTCGATTATAAACACAAGTATGTAACAGAAAACAAGTTTATTCAATATATCAAACTCTGTTACAGTAGGTTTAATCTACTCTCTCAGTGATGTATGATATCACTAAGAGCTGCTAGGGTTACAATTAATAATATTCTCGTGAATGATAACACATATAGTGTAAACCCTAATATGTGTTTATATATTACACAATTACAAGATATCTCCTAATTGATATGATATGTTCCGTTTCCTAAAATACATCAATCAGAGATTATCCACCGTAGTCCTTTAGCTGTACAACTCTCCAAGCATATCTTCTTTTGTTTAATCCAGATCCTCTCCTATAAATCAATCGCTTTTCATCCCTGAAGTGTATCCGCACTTAAGTTCTGATGTAAGTCCTGATGACTTAAGTTCTAATAACTTCCTGTCTTCAGTAACTTCTGATTTCCAGTTAAGTTCTGATAGTAAGTTCTGAAACTAAACAAATCAGATTAGACATGGCATCACAAATATATCCAACAAATTCTCTTCTCACCACCTATATATACATACACTTATACACAAACTTCTCCACCACTTCACAAATTCTCAAACACAAATCTCTCTCAAACACTTAGCTTTTATTCTCTCTTATTCAATCCCAATGGCGCCTAAGAGACAAAGAACTCAAGTAAGCAGCAGCACCACTGATTCTTCATCTATGGGTGGTGTGAGGCCGGGATTTTTGACTCTAGAGGCTAAAGCGGAGTACACGAGGCTTCACTCGAAGCCTATAACAAAGGAGATAGGTTTTTGGCCATCAGGGAAGGATGGTATATTGTTAGAGATGATTCTGGAGATGGGTTGGGTTCCTTTTTGCGAGGCTCCCGCTGCTGTGCCCATGAGTGTTGTTCGAGAGTTCTATGCTAATGCGAAGGCGGAGAAGAATGGCTTCACGGTGGTTAGGGGGATGACTGTGGAGTATAGTGCTGATGCGATAAGGAGGGTAATTGAGCAGCCCACGAGGAAGTCTTGTCAGGACACTTGGAATGATAAGACTCCAGAGGACTTCAACTTGGATCTGATCGTTGCTACTATGTGTGTGCTTGAGACTCACTGGAAGTTCAAGATGGGCACAACTGATTACTTCATGTTCCCTGCATCGTGCATGAACAGGTTTGCACGGGCTTAGAATTCTTTTATCTATGCTAATATCATGCCATCTTCTCATGTGCATGAGATTACGGTGGAGCGTGCTCGGCTGTTGTGGGGTATTCTTCAGGGATATTATATTGATTTGGGGATGGTTATATATCAGGGGATTTTGAGATTTTTGCGAGGAGGTACTACGAATTCTATACCCTATGCGTCTGTTATGACGAAGTTGTGCGTGGCAATGTTCATTGGCCCGCACATGAGCAGCTGCAGCTTCCCAGTGCTCTTATCGACAGTTCTACGCTGTTAAGCATGGTTGAGTGGTATGGCGGCAAGCCCGATCCTAAGGGGCTTGGTTATTCTTATGATCATCTGTCAGGAGGACGTCTAGCTCCTCAGACATATGCTGGTGGTACGCAGCAGGCTGCCAAGGTGGCTTGGAGAGCTGAGTTGGGTGCGGAAGCTGGACCGTCGCAGCAGGAGCAGGAGGAAGCAGGGGCAGAGGTTGTAGCTGGTTTGAACACGACGCAGTATAGGCGTCTAGCAAGGAGGATGGATGTTATGCACGACATACATAGTCGGTTTATACGTGATTTCACTTAGGCACTTGGGACTGCATTCAGAGCCACCAGTGTTGACATCCAGTGGCCAGTATTTGGTGAGGACTCCGTGTATCCACCTCTAGATACGCCTGACACTCCATCGTTGAGGGTGATGATCCTGATTCGGAATAGGCATGCCTGATTCCTTACTATTACCTTCACGGAGGACAGTGAATATTTTAAGTTTGGGGGTAGTAGTTGAAGGAATATGTTCTGTGTGAGTCGCATATAGTTTGCATATTCATGTTAGTTTAGTGTATATAGTTACATATTTTTCCATGTAGTAGTTTTTTATTTTTGGTAGTTTTTATGATAGTTTATTCATGTAGTTTCATGCATTTACATGATAACATGATCCCGTAGATGATTTTGCCGATTGATTTGTGATGTTGATGCTAGTGTAGTGATGTCGTATTTAGTGATGTTAAGTCTTGTTGAATTAATTTGCGTGCTAGAGACAATTGTATTTCACTAAGTATTATAGCTTGCTTGAGTGCTAGATCATGATTTGTTTGTTTGTCGAGGTTTAATCGCTTGTTTATATTTAGAATTTAGGATATTCTCTTAATAAGAAATTAACATGGATATATAAAAAAATGGAAAATTTTAATTTCATTGCTAGTTGTGTGGCTGGGTGTCAATTGGCTAGTAGCCGGATCATATTTATATGAGTAGTCTAGGGTTGAGCGAGATGGAGCGAAACGCACTCGTTCAGAAAAATAAAAAATACAGAAAAAAAGAAAAGAAAAAAAAATTTAAGTGTTATGTATAATTGATCATGAGTGGGCTCTTTAGTACTCGAGTTATTAAGTTCTTAAGGGACTTTGTGCCAGTGACCTAAGGCTTTTATAGTCCGGGATCCGCTAACCTAACGCTCGTTACATGGGTACTATTGTATAAGTCTTTTGTGGGCCTCACTCATTGCACGGTCAAATAAGCATATTTGTGATGTTTTGTTGTGAATAAAAGCGTGAATCCATGTAAACTTTGATATAAGAATTGAAGTTTTATAAGTTCTTTTGAGTCTAGCTTTTATTCTATTTATAACCTTGTGATTGCTTTGATGAGTAGTGTGTCATGATAATTGATCTAGTTACGATCGTATATCTGTAAGCAGTTGAACACACGCACGTCTATGGTCTGTAGGTTGGTTTGTGAGGTTTGATTGATCTTTATGCGAATAACAACATTTGTTGAGATGTTGCTTGTTGATTGGTTTAGTTATTCTATGGGGATTGTTGTATTCATTTAGTTGCATTCATGCATTTTTATTTCTTGTTCTTTGAGTCTGTTTATGCTTGAGGACAAGCATCGATTCAAGTTTGGGGGTATATTGAGTGGCATTTATGACACTTTATTACGCTCGGTAAATCTTTGAATTGGTGCATTTGTACTCAAGTTTTTGGTGTTTTAATGTGTTTTCTAGTGTTTTTACATTTTCAGGCATTATCCAGGTAATCTAGTGAATTAGCATTATTTTGGTGCTAATTTGGTGTTAGGGAGATGTTAGAATAAATGCTCTTGGAAAACCGGCTCGAATCAGCAAGGAAAAATGAAGAAGTCAGAAATTTCATCAGGATGTCAGCGCGTCCGTGCTGTGATAGCACGCGGTTGCGCCCAAAGTCCAGAAGCTCAACACGCCCGCGCTGGTCAAGCGCACGGCCGCGCCGGGTTGAGAAAAGAAATCCTGATTCTGTTGGGCTTTTGATCCAGAAGACTTCTACTTTGCATGGGGATGCTATATATACAAAAATAAGCTCGTTTTTTATAGAGAGACATACGAGAGCACAAGAAGAAGGCGTAAGAAGACCGTTTTAGCACAATTCAACCAAGGCGAAGAAAATCTAGTTTAACTTATGATTCTTTGTTTAAGTTATAACGTTGGATGCTAGTTTTCTAATTCTTGAACCTATGCTCTTATTTTGTACTTTGTTTATTATTCGTTTATAAAGACTACGTTTATTATACCATGCTTTATTCGGAACCCGCGTTGGTGATGAGTCCGATTATGGGCTAATAATTATCGTGGGGTTCTAGCGGATTTATTTATGGATTTCTTTAGTTGAATTGTTTCGATGCCTTAGTGTGTGGTTGTTACATACTGAATTCTCAATGATCAGAAGAAGCTCAGGATTTGGCTGTTCGGATGTCATCAGGATCTGATGTACCGTTAGGATTTGGTATGTCATCAGCAATTGTATGACATCAGTATTTGAAGATAGTCAGCATTAAAGGATTTGTTCTGTTCCTTAGAATGTGGAGCAGATATCTGTTACGTCTGGGTTATAGGACTTTATCTGTTTAGTTTAAGATATGTATAAGTTTCAGTTAGTTTTTGATAATACATATCTTAGATTAATCTTTTGTAGCTGTGTAGTATATAAACACAATTTAGGTCATCTTTTAGAAGTCACACTCGAGGATCATTCAACCTAGCAACTCTCAAGAACATCAGTATTTCTTGAGAGGATTTTGTAACAGTTTTTATCAGATATATAAAAAGTTGTTATATTTTATTACTTGTTAGAAACATTTATACAATAGTATCCAACCCCCCCTTAAACAATTGTATCATTACTGGGCAACAATTGGTATCAGAGCTCACTGATAAATTTACAATCAGAAACGATCTAAACATGTCTCTGAACAAGTATGAAAATATTAAAATTCCCATTCTGAAAAAGATTGAATATCCAACATGGAAGGTGAAGATGCTCATGTACCTGGAAGCTACAAATCCAGATTATCTAGACGTAATCAATGATGGACCCTTCATGCCAACAAAACTAGTGTGTAACACCCCCAAATCCGGGGTCGGGGATCCGGGTTGTCACGAGTTCCATTTCCTTTAATAACACCCAATCTTAATAAACAATTAACTACTCTGTACTGTGACCCCACAATAAACACACACACCACAAGTTATAGTCTCAGAGATGAATATCCAAAAATAACACGAGTCATTTTATTCCACAATTATATGCCATTACTCCTTAAAAGGGTTTCTGAATAAATTTATATTTCTTTGCCATTATTACAATTCATAAAGATACATAAGTCTGGTACATCAAAAGTTGAAAGCCTAGCCTATTGGTAGTTCCTACCTCAGCTACAACGACATCAATGCCTATAGGAAACTGCGGAACATTTCCTATCCGCTTGTGAATTGGGAGCTTGGTCCTGTTCATCATGTCTATCTGCTGTTGTGTGATGAAAGAAGAAAGCAAGGGTGAGCAACAAGCCCACCGAAATAATATGTATAATAATTAACAATATATGAGCATTCTCATAGTACTCATGAAAGTCTTGGTCAAGAAGAAATGAACCAAGTTTGATATCTTAACGCGACGAAGTCACAAAATATTCAGTATATATACTTATATACTTTTCAAAATCTTTGAAATCCTCTGCCATATATAATATACACAGTGTTTCAGTTTATAACTGTATAAAAATATCGTTGCAAGGTGATCTTATATATCTAACCTTGTCTCAACTTTTTTCTGAAAATCTTTGTCATGCTTAAGATAATCATTAACCAGATATAAATTAAAGAGATGAAGTTACAAGATACCCCAATATACTTATATCATTTCCAAATACTACTTGAACTACCACCGTTCAAGTTATAACCAGTTTCAAAAGTTCATCACGTAGATGAGACTACAAGATAAGACTTGCATAGATTCGATCTTTGAAATATTATTGAATGAAATGAAGTTACGAGATACTTCATTAAATCCCGATATATATATATCCATATATATCTCTCATACATTTCCTGAATACCTCTGTAATGTAAAGTATGAACAGAGTTGCAATATCAAATGAATTTTGGAAAGAAAAGAATTTTGGCATAAACTTGATATCTTGCTGATCAGGAAAAGATACCAATAAGTAACCTTTTCTACTAGTAGATGGATGAATCCCCCACCGGTCATCACCCTGGCCTTATTAGGACATTGTGCTGGACCGCCACCCGGCCTCTTACGCGTTGATGGGCTGCCACCCAGCCACTTACACTCTGATAGACCGTACCCCGGCCTGTCGCTTATGCCGACTCAATTAGATGGAATTACTTCCCGAACGTTGGGTAAGTAATCAATTCATTTATCAAAACAGCAACCTCGTTGCGAATATAAAATACACCATAGAGCCGGATCCCTCAATTTTTAAGCGAGTATTTAAATCCCCTTCGAAAGGAAGATCTTAAATTTGAAAACGAGTTTTGGGATCCGCTCTAACTTTTAAAATCATTTTGAAGACTCGAAAACATTTTTAAGAATATTTGGAGTAATGCTGATTTAATGAAATAAATCAGTCCCGATATATTAGAATAAATCTGAATATTATTATTTAAATAATATTCCCATAAGGATAATCCTTATAAAAATAATTGAAGTAGAAGTTTTAAAACTTATACTTGAAATGAATAATAAATAACCAAAGATGTACTTATACGAAAGTACGATCTTTATTTGAATAATCGAAAATAAGTTTGATTATCGAAACATTATTCTCTAATAAAATAAAGAATATTATTTAATAAAAGAAGCGGAGTCATAAGTCCTCGAATGAATATTCAAAATAATATTCATTTAATAAAATAAGCGGAGTCATAAGTCCTCGAATGAATATTCAAAATAATATTCATTAAATAAAATAAAGTTATCGAATAAACCTTATTCGATTAATAGTTTTGAAAACTATATCTATATATATATAAATATATATATATATATATATATTATACTCGGGAACATCGACTCTCGGTTTAGAAAATGTTCAACTTTGGGTCCCCTATACTAAGGGTATACGCAACTACTGCTTATCTCTAGCATAGGTATTATGCAACTTATAAGCATTTGAATCAGCAAAGAGATATCAAGATTACGAAACAGACATGCATATATACCATATCAGCATGCTCCAATATATCGCAAGATTTGCTAATAATTATCATGCACTTATCACAAGATAATGCATATACATATATTTACATCACAATAATAGTATAACGGGTAGAAAACTTGCCTGAGCGACTGGGGGTGGTAAAAGTCCTGGGATGAGTCTGGTAACCTATAAACAACATATAAGTTGGAATTAAACCAAAGTCGCTTAAGAATCTATACTTTAACCAATTAGACCCTAACGTTCGCTTTCGCGCTTAACGATTCACTTAAGTCGTTCGAGTACCCTCGGCTCCACCATTTTTAATAAATTAACCATTAGAAATTTTAAGACGATTCTTTCGCGAGTACCCTACGAACTGCCTAATCCACTTTACATAATTGTTCATATTCCAATTAGTCATTTAAGAGCCTTAACCAAGGTTTCAAAGTAAGGCGAGGGGTAATGGTTCGGTCGCAAAACGCCGTTACTTAAAACGGTCATTTCTCCTAAACCGTACATCGGATTTAAGCGAACCACATATCAAAACGAAGCTCATAACATGAACTATATAAGCATGGCAATTGTCAAAACTTAACAGTGAGTTCACGGGTCCTGATGTTAAGAAAAAAAGCTGTCTAAGGTAAATCGGGCATTACGACAACTATGTTTACGCGATTACCAAATTTGTACAACTCCAAATCAATCCACAATGAATCCCACAATCATTGCTACAACCAAAATCCATCCATAATCTACTACAACAGCCCCAAAATCTCAAGATTTCCAATTTATACTACTCTCAATCATGAACTAAAAGCTTATACTTAAGTTTCATTAACTATAAACAAGATTCAATCATCCAAATCGCTACAAACCCAACCAAACTTTAAACACACAAGAATTATGCTTCTCATGAACTATACTAATCAAAACCACACCTAAATATTCAAAGTAAAACTAGGGTTTGAAGTTTTATACCTTCCTTGAAGCTTTTAATCCATGAAAGATCCTTGGAATGCCCATGGAAGTCTTTATCTATGCTTAAGGTACCTTGACCTTACAAATAAAATCAAGAATCAAAAATTTGTTCTTGAAAGTTACTATTAACCCTAAACTAAAATGATTTGTTTGAGATAAAAAACCTTTGATTCAAGCACTCAAACTACTTGCTCTTCTTAGTTATGAAATATAGGATCCAAAGAAACAAACCTCTTGAATTATGATTGAGTGGAGCTTGGGTTTGGAAATTTTTCTTCTTGTTTTTCTTCAAAACACCGCGAGCAAGGAGATGGGGGGAAGAGAAATGAATGTGTTTGCTTGGTTGCTTTGTTTTTGTTGTTAATTAACCTTTTACCATGGTAAAATTTGTGTGGCTTATAATCAACCAACAATTCCTTCCCATTGTGTCATGCTTATGTCATCCTCTTATGTCATCTTCCCACACTTGTCTTCTTCTTGTTGGTGTGATGACATCATCATCACTAACCTCTTTGATTAACTCCTAATTACTTGACTAATGATCGCTGATCTGTTATACGGTTCGCTTAACTTTTGTTTTCGTTTATCGTTTGAGGGATCATACCTGGGATCTTATTACTTGGGTTCACTTAACCTTTCTCAATACATTATATTTCTTTTATGATCCTCTCTTATAATCCTTGAATTTAAATCCTTTTTATGCTGTTACCTTATACTCAATTCTTTCGGTATCTGGTGGATTTTTGGGAAAAATCAAAGTGTTCGAATTTGGACTCTGACGATCTTTACATACACTTATATACCATATAGAGTACTAATAAGATCTCAGAATAACAATAAAAGAACCCCTACAAAGTGTGGTATGAAAATTTTTCTTATTCAACATAATCAGCAAAATCACTATTCATAAGGGTTACAAAAAGTCCAAAATTTTAGGGTTATTACAGTCTCCCCTCCTTAAAAGGATTCCGTCCCGGAATCAAATAGAAAACAAATGGGGGTACTTTTCTAGCATTGCGCTCTCTAGTTCCCAAGTTGATTCTTCCACATTATGATTCTGCCATAGTAGTCTGACTAGCTTGATCACTTTGTTCCGAAGCACCTGCTCCTTCTTATCCATAATCTTTACTGGTTTCTCCACGTAAGTCAGATCTGGTTGCATATCCATCGGCTCGTACTCCACTATGTGTCTAGCATCCCGATGATACTTCCTTAGCATTAACACATGGAACACAATATGAACTTGTTGTAGGTTCGGGGGGTAAGGATAGCTCGTAAGCCAACTTTCCAATCCGTCTTAGTATCTCAAAAGGTCCAATGTATCTTGGGCTTAGTTTCCCTTTCTTTCTGAACCTCATTAATCCCTTCCAAGGGAATACCTATAACAACACTAGGTCCCCTACTTCCTATTCTTTGTCCTTTCGTGTCAAATCAACATACTTCTTATGTCCATCTTTGGCTACTACCAGCCGTCCTCTGATTAGATCTATTATATCCTTGGTCTTTTGGACTATTGCGGGTCCGAGCATCTTGCGCTCTACAACTTCATCCTAACATAAGGGAGATCAACATTGTCTTCCCTCAAGGATCTCATAAGGCGATATCTCGATACTGACATACGATCTATTATCGTAAGAAAACTCAATCCGCGTTAAGTGATCATTCCAAATTCTTTCAAGTCTATTACACAGACCCTCATCATAGCTTCTAGCATTATAGCTTTTGCTTCTCAATACCCACTCTTTTCCCGTTCATAATATTATACTGGTTATACTTTTGCTCGTTAGCGTACTATAACCTTTTAATAACCACGTCAACCTTAGTATCACGAACGCGTTAGATTCGGAATACCACCGCACTGATACTACTTCCTTTTGCTGCTTCCATCTTCGAAAGCTTGATCTATCGTATAGAAGTAAAAGATTTTATTGAGAGATCACTATGATCATGAACACTTGTTCTATTGCATAGTTAGTACAGAAGGTGGCCAGCCTTTAGTACTTGACAAGCAATTAAATAACATGTGGTATCCTACTAGGCTTCTATCACACAGATAGATAGTCATTCGGCAATACCTCCCCTTCTGGAAGGGTTGTTCTTCTCAGCTTATACAATATGAAAAGGAGAGAAAAGAATGAATTGAAGAGAATTGTATATATATAAAAATATACTGCCACAAAATATCCGGCTTGGAATCTACCTCTGAACTATGGAGGTTTGTCATAGGAGAACAAAACAGTATATATATCAACATCAGGTATTATAGCATCGTATTTCACATGCCTAAATATTTTTGATATTCTGTCCATCATTCTATGGACCCATGCTCTTGCTCGAGCTTATACACAATCACCTTTGAAACTCCCTCGATATCAAAAATCGAATCTGGGATCTCATTCTAGACATCATCGTTAGTAGAATTCTATGCTTGCACCGCAACCTTCCTCGTATAGTAATACGACTCTCTATTGATAAGAAGGAATAAGTATTCAATAGGTAAATAATCGACTTAATTAGTCTATTAATGATAACTTATACATCACCACAACCCGATTAGTGGTACCTAATCTCAACATCCATTACACTACAACTCTCACGGTTATAATCGACTCATTATTCAAAGAATCGTTGCTGCATTACTAGGGTCCACCACTGACCTACTGTCGTTATTCGTTTTCCTTGGAATATTAATAGCTAACCATACGGAGTCTATACCTGTCGTATCAAATTCTTCTAAGGAGTTAACATAATCACCATTCATAATTCATGAAGAACACTCCAGATCCTGACGTACTTTCATGACATGAAGCAGATAAAATTGCAGAAGAGTTTCAATAAAAGCGACAATAGCAGGTTAATACCATTCTTAATCATATGTCTTTATCAGGAGACATGAAGCTCAAAGGTTCATTTAGTCCTTTCGTAACATGGTCCTGGCTTATCTCAAGATATGTCCTTATAAGATAGATAGCCCGCTCACGGCGATTACATAAATTAAATCTTTACCAAACTACTATCACGGTTGAGTATTGCACAGTCATCAGAATGAATGTCAATCTTCTAAACCATAATACAACCTTCACGGCTTCAACCATTATCACTGTATTCCTCTGGCACGAGCGCCTATAATTATCCTCTTACATTTAAAGTGTCGGCCACCTCTTTGGCCTTCCTGATAGCAAAATTTCCTTACAATCAATGTCATTTTAACCACCTCCAACTAAATTTTCTACCTCATTTTAATCACTGCTTATGTGAAAATGCTTTTCTTAAATCCTGGTGAGAGAAAAAAAATCACCATTTTTCCATAAGTCATTGCCTTAGTCTTTAGATGTGAACATTGTCACGACTGACTCTCGATCATACTTAGGACGTCTCTTATCTTGGGTCCTTCTCGTTTTCACCAATCTCGACCTTCATTGGGTCGATCTATACTTTCTTATGGTTCAACACGTGCCCACCTGGCATTATTATAATTATGTCATATTTTCTTTATCAAAATTTCTATTCTTAAGAACTTTGAATATTACCCTTTTCCTTGTAAAACCTCTAAGGTTTTCCTTAAATTCTTCATCCGGTACTCCCTAGGTACAGGGCGTATCAAGATACCATTTACTAATACTAGAACCATTGTTTAAGTAATTCTGAAAAATTTCTCTACTGATCTTTAAAGGTTGTTGTTACCTTAGTCCTTCGTTCCATACTACCCAACTCATAATGTCCCTATTAAGGTTGAAATGTAAACCTTTATGCATTCTTCTATGGTTCATCTCAAGTTATCGAGGTTCCATCCTTAATTCCACCTTTTTTAAAAAGGTACTTGCATCCTTCCATAGATAAATCAAGTCATGTATCCCTGATAAGGGTGTCTTATTCAATCATTCCCATCTCGATAGTATATGCCTAATTTCACAATAACATCTGTATTCAAAATAAGGTCAATCAATATGGCCTCCAAAAGATAACAATGGTTATCTACTTTTCTTTCCTAATTTGGTAATGATCACATGGATGTTCTAGAAGATATTGGTCGTGTTCAACGTGAACTTCTTCTTAATAAATCCTTATTTACTTTTGTTGTTTATCTCAACAGTCATCTCAATGTTAGGATATCTTTTGTACTTGGTGTCTCCCTTTTGGGTATCAAGTCACATGTGTTACATACACTTTCCATTTTTGAAGGTTACTTCCTTCATCCAATTTCCTAATTTCTTACTTTCTTGTCTCTTCCGTCTATCCGTGTCTCATTATTTATCCTTCGAACTATCTCAAGGTTTCCTCGAATCCTCCAAACTTAAAGGGGATAAAATATATGTATCTCTTATTCCTTCAATCATCAACTTTAACTCATGGTGAATCACCCTCATCCTGACGATTACATACTTTTCTATTTCTATTGCTATGAGTCTTTAGGGTTTCCTCATACCCAACTCCCTTATCATTCCTCAAACTCTATTGCCTTTATATTCCTTTCCACTTCAGTTTCTTTTTATTTACCTCTCTCTTACAATCATTTCATGAACCCACTAATCATTGACTTCAAACATCACGTTGTTCTGGGATTCTTGTCATCAGAACGAATCTTGACAACTTTTACAATCTTATATTCATAATTTATCATACTCGTCCGCCTTTGTTTCGGCTCTAAAGCTTTTACACTATCTCCATAACCTTGGGAATTACTTTTCCGAAAACAATTGTCTGAACTTTAATCAGTTTATTATAACCTCTGACTCCGTGCCTTTCTTGGCCTTTCACCAACGGGTGGCCTCTCTCTTAGGAAGGTAAGTGACAAAAACAGTCTTTTGCGCTTCTTCAGTCATTTAGAATCTCAAATGATTCCTATATTTCCTTTAGCCAAGCTCTTGCCTCGACTAGGTCAACCTGTTCCTTGGAACTCTGAGAGCTTAGCGACTTAAAGGTCATGAAAGGATTTCCTACCGCATTGTTTCCTCGAGGTGGTGGTTGGGAATAAGAGTATAAGTTCTGTTTAGACAGGTCCATGAATTTCCGTATAGGAGTACCGTCTCGGGTTTCCTTATCTTGCTCGACTTCTGTTTTCTCAGTATGAAATATTTCATCCTTCTCCCATAATCAGGGTTATCTTATACGTTAAAATCCTTGTTTTTCATTTCATTATGTTATGGTTCCTTTTATCTTGATGGCGACCTCCCTGACTATCACATTCAGGGTTTGCCCTAAATCTTATTCCTCGAACTATGACTTTCATCTAAGATCCCGTCCTTAAGCTCTTGAATGTTTGGAACCAAAATTCTGTAGGAACACCTCATTATTCCATTATCATCTTTCTCAGTATTAATCTCTTCTCTATTTGTTGGCTCCCTGCCTTCATTCATCACTTTTTCTTGGCACAATATGATCTTCTCCAATAATTCGGGCTGTATTGCAATCTCAAACAGCTTTTCGGTACCGGCTCCGGTTACCTTCACTTCTATTTCCATTTTCTCAAAATCTCTTATCAACTTTCCCAAAGACAGTTTCATCTTGAGTCTCTCTTTTATACTAAGGGCATTAGCCACCATTTTGGCTTTCCCTGGATGATAAAGAATCTCATAATCGTTATCCTCGATTAGCTCTATCCACCTCCTCTGGCGCATGTTGAGCTCTTTCTGCGTAAAAATGCACTAGAGCACTTATGGCTTGTGTAAATCTCGCACTTCTCTCCATACAAGTAGTGCCTCCAATCTTTAGGGCACAACTATTGCCACGAGCCCAAGCTCATGGGTGGGGACATCAAATTTTATATTCCCTTAATTATCTTGACGCGTACGCGATTACCTTACTGTGCTGTATAAGAAGCACCCTAATTCTTTATGTGAAGCGTCATTACACATCACAAAATCTCCTTTTCCATCCGACAACGCCAACATAGTAGTCGTCACCAACCTTTGCTTTAGTTCTTAAAAGCTGTTCTCGCATTTCTCTGTCCATTCGAACTTCTGAGTCTTACGAGTAAGCTGTGTTAAAGGGGCTACTATCTTTACAAACTTGAACGAACCTCCGGTAGTGACCAGCCAATCCTACCTCTGGTAATCGCCCTGACCATGGTAATCAATTCCTCAGTGGTCCTTTATTCATTCTTGTCAGGATCCTCCACGAAATCCTTTTCAGCAATAATCCCTTCGACAACATCTTTAACCGCTACATCCTCAATATGAACATCATCTGGTCCCGTGTTAGGACGCTCTATCGAATCCACAATCTGATCTCCAATAATTAATAAAACATCATCGCGTTGTTGCTCCTCAACCTCAGGGTTCGGAGTCCCGCTACCATATATGATAATGAACTATGCTTTTATCACGATATTTATAAGGGTTCCCATAAGGGTTTTAACTACCAGTACTACGTTAGGTAGTCCGACTATGAACTTGGCAAGAGTTCTTATTTATCTTAGTGAACTTATTATTTTAACGTCACTTCATCTCTAAGGTTTATAACGCTTAGCTCTCATACCATTTCTGTAACACCCCCAAATCCGGGGTCGGGGATCCGGGTTGTCACGATTTCCATTTCCCTTAATAACACCTAATTCTTAATAAACAATCATCTACTGCATATTATGACCCCACAATATACACACACACCACAAGTTATAGTCTCAGAGATGAATACCAAAAAATAACACAAGTCATTTTATTCCACAATTATAAGTCATTACACCTCAAAAGGGTTTCTGGATAAATTTACATATTATTTGCCATTACTACAATTCATAAATATACATAAGTCTGACACAACAAAAGTTGAAAGCCTAGCCTACTGGTAGCTCCTACCTCAGCCACAACGGCATCAACGCCTACAGGAAACTGTGAAATGTTTCCTATCCGCTCACGAATTGGGAGCTTGGTCCTGTTCATCTTGTTTATATGTTGTTGTATGATGAAAGAAGAAAGTAAGGGTGAGCAACAAGCCCACCGAAATAATATGTATAATAATTAACAATATATGAGCATTCTCATAGTACTCATGAAAGTCTTGGTCAAGAAGAAATGAACCAAGTTGATATCTTGACGCGACGAAGTCACAAAATATTCAGTATATATACTTATATACTTTTCAAAATCTTTGAAATCCTCTGCCATGTATAATATACACAGAGTTCCAGTTTATAACTGTATAAAAATATCGTTGCAAGGTGATCTTATATATCTAACCTTGTCTCAACGTTTTTCTGAAAATCTTTGTCATGCATAAGATAATCATTAACCAGATATAAGTTGAAAAGATGAAGTTACAAGATACCCCAATATACTTATATCTTTTCCAAATACTACTTGAATTATCACCGTTCAAGTTATAACCAGTTTCAAAAGTTCATCACATAGATGAGACTACAAGATAAGACTTGCATATATTCGATCTTTGAAATATTATTGAATGAAATGAAGTTATGAGATACTTCATTAAGTCCCGATATATATATATATATCCATATATATCTCTGATACATTTCCTGAAAACCTCTGTCATGTAAAGTATGAACAGAGTTGCAATATCCAATCAATTTTGGAAAGAAAAGAATTTTGGCATAAACCTGACATCTTGCTGATCAGGCAAAGATACCAATAAGTAACCTTTTCTACTAGTAGATGGATGAATCCCCCACCGATCATCACCCTGGCCTCATTAGGACCTTGTGCTAGACCGCCACCCGGCCTCTTACGTGTTGATGGGCTGCCACCCAGCCACTTACACTTTGATAGACCGTACCCCGGCCTGTCGCTTATGCCGACTCAATTAGATGGACTTACTTCCCGAACGTTGGGTAAGTAATCAATTCATTTATCAAAACAGCAACCTCGTTGTGAATATAAAATACACCACAGAGCCGGATCCCTCAATTTTTAAGCGAGTATTTAAATCCCATTCGAAAGGAAGATCTTAAAAATTGAAAACGAGTTTTGGGATCCGCTCTAACTTTTAAAATCATTTTGAAGACTCGAAAATATTTTTAAGAATGTTTGGAGTAATGCTGATTTAATGAAATAAATCAGTCCCGATATATTAGAAAATTTCTGAATATTATTATTTAAATAATATTCCCATAAGGATAATCCTTATAAAAATAATTGAAGTAGAAGTTTTAAAACTTATACTTGAAATGAATAATAAATAAACAAAGATATACTTATACGAAAGTACGATCTTTATTTGAATAATAAAAAATAAGTTTGATTATCGAATTCTTTAATAAAATAAAGAATATTATTTAATAAAAGAAGCAGAGTCATAAGTCCTCGAATGAATATTCAAAATAATATGCATTTAATAAAATAAGCGGAGTCTTAAGTCCTCGAATGAATATTCAAAATAATATTCATTAAATAAAATAAAGTTATCGAATAAACCTTATTCGATTAATAGTTTTGAAAACTATATCTATATATATATAAATATATATATATATATTATACTCGGGAACATCGACTCCCGGTTTAGAAAATGTTCACCTTTGGGTCCCCTATACTAAGGGTATACGCAACTACTGCTTATCTCTGGCATAGGTATTATGCAACATATAAGCATTTGAATCAACAAAGAGATATCAAGATTATGAAACAGACATGCATATATACCATATCAGCAAGCTCCAATATATCGCAAGATTTGCTAATAACAATCATGCACTTATCACAAGATAATGCATATACATATATTTACATCACAACAACAGTATAACGGGTAGAAAACTTGCCTGAGCGACTGAGGGTGGTAAAAGTCCTGGGATGAGTCTGGTAACCTATAAACAACATATAAGTTAGAATTAAACCAAAGTCGCTTAAAAATCTATATTTTAACCAATTAGACCCTAACGTTCGCTTTTGCGCTTAACGATTCACTTAAGTCGCTCGAGTACCCTCGGCTCCACCATTTTTAATAAATTAACCATTAGGAATTTTAAGGCAATTCTTTCATGAGTATCCTACCAACTGCCTAATCCACTCTACATAATTATTTCATATTCCAATTAGTCATTTAAGGGCCTTAACCAAGGTTTCAAAGTAAGGCGAGGGGTAATGGTTCGGTCGCGAAACGCCGTTACTTAAAACGGTCGTTTCTTCTAAACCGTACATCAGATTTAAGCGAACCACATATCAAAACGAAGCTCGTAACATGAACTATCTAATCATGGAAATGGTAAAAACCGAACAGTGAGTTCACAGGTCCTGATGTTAAGAATAAAAACAGTCTAAGGTAAATCGGGCATTACGACGGCTATGTTTATGCGATTACCAAATTTGTACAACTCCAAATCAATCCACAATCAATCCCACAATCATTACTACAACCAAAATCCATCCATAATCTACTACAACAGCCCCAACATCTCAAGATTTCCAATTTATACTACTCTCAATCATGAACTAAAAGCTTATACTTAAGTTTCATTAACTATAAACAAGATTCAATCATCCAAATTGCTACAAACCCAACCAAACTTTAAACACACAAGCATCATGCTTCTCATGAACTATATTAACCAAAACCACTCCTAAATATTCAAAGTAAAACTAGGGTTTGAAGTTTTATACCTTCCTTGAAGCTTTAAATCCATGAAAGATCCTTGGAATGCCCATGGAAGCCTTTATCTATGCTTAAGCTACCTTGACCTTACAAATAAAATCAAGAATCAAAAATTTGTTCTTGAAAGTTACTATTCACCCTAAATTAAAATGATTTGTTTGAGATAGAAAACCTTTGATTCAAGCACTCAAACTACTTGCACTTCTTAGTTATGAAATATAGGATCCAAAGAAACAAACCTCTTGAATTATGATTGAGTGGAGCTTGGGTTTGGAAATTTTTCTTCTTGTTTTTCTTCAAAAAACCGTGAGCAAGGAGATGGGGGGAAGAGAAATGAATGTGTTTGCTTGGTTGCTTTGTTTTTGTTGTTAATTAACCTTTTACCGTGGTAAAATTTGTGTGGCTTATAATCAACTAACAATTCCTTCCCATTGTGTCATGCTTATGTCATCCTCTTATATCATCTTCCCACACTTGTCTTCTTCTTGTTGGTGTGATGACATCATCATCACTAACCTCTTTGATTAACTCCTAATTACTTGGCTAATGATCGCTGATCTGTTATACGGTTCGCTTAACTTTCATTTTCGTTTATCATTTAAGGGATCATACCCGGGATCTTATTACTTGGGTTCCCTTAACCTTTCTCAATACATTATATTCCTTTTATGATCCTCTCTTATAATCCTTTAATTTAAATCCTTTTTATCCTGTTACTTTATACTCAATTCTTTCGGTATTTGGTGGATTTTTGGAAAAAAATCAAAGTTTTCGAATTTGGATTCTGACGATCTTTACATACACTTATATACCATATATAGTACTAATAAGATGTCAGAATAACAATAAAAGAACCCTTACAAAGTGTGGTATGAAAAATTTTCTTATTCAGCATAATCAGCAAAATCACTATTCATAAGGGTTACAAAAAGTCCAAAATTTTGGGGTTATTACAATAACGCTTGGCTCTAATACCATTTCTGTAACACCCCCAAATCCGGGGTCAGGGATCCGGGTTTTCACGAGTTCCATTTTCCTTAATAACACTTAATCTTAATAAGCAACCAACTATTGCGCACTGTGACCCCACAATATACACACACTCCACAAGTTATAGTCTCAGAGATGAATATCAAAAATAACACAAGTCATTTTATTCCACAATTATAAACAATTACACCTTAAAAGGGTTTCTGAATAAATTTACATATTCTTTGCCATTATTACAATTCATAAATATACATAAGTCTGGTACATCAAAAGTTGAAAGCCTAGCCTATTGGTAGTTCCTACCTCAGCTACAACGGCATCAACGCCTACAGGAAACTACGGAATGTTTCCTATCCGCTCACGAATTGGGAGCTTGGTCTTGTTCATCTTGTCTATCTGTTGTTGTGTGATGAAAGAAGAAAGAAAGGGTGAGCAACAAGTCCACCAAAATATTATGTATAATAGTTTACAACATATGAGCATTCTCATAGTACTCATGAAAGTCTTGGTCAAGAAGAAATGAACCAAGTTTGATATATTAACGCGACCAAGTCACGAAAATAATCAGTATATATGTATATATACTTTTCAAAATCTTGGAAATCCTCTTCCATGCATAATATACACAGGGTTCTAGTTTATAACTGTATAAAAATATCGTTGCAAGGTGATCTCATATATCTAATCTTGTTTCAATGTTTTTTTAAAAATCTTTGTCATGCATAATATAATCATTAACTAGATATAAGTTGGAAAGACGAAGTTACAAGGTACTCCAATAAACTTATATCTTTTTCGAATACTACTCGAACTACCACCGTTCAAGCTATAATTGGTTTTAAAAGTTCATCACATAGATGAGACTACAAAATAAGAATTGAATAGATTCAATCATGGAAATATCATTAGAAAGAAATGAAGTTACGAGTTACTTCATTAAGTCTCGATATATATATACACCTATATATCTCATACTTTCCTTGAAAACCTCTGTTATGAAAAGTATAAGCAGAGTTATAATACCCAATGAATTTGGAAAGAAAAGAATTTTAGCATAAACCCGATATCTTGCTGATCATGCAAAGATACCAATAAGTAACCTTTTCTACTGTAGATGGATGAATTCCTCGCCGGTCATCACCCAGGCCGGATTAGGACCTCGCGCTAGACCGTTACCCGGCCACTCACGTGTGGATGGACTGTCACCCAACCTCTTACACCTTCATAGACCATACCCCGGCCTGTCGCTTATGCCGACTCAATTAGATGGACTTACTTCCCTAACATTGGTCAAGTAATCAAATTGTTTTCTCAAAATAGCAAACTCGTTGCGACGGATCCCTTAGATTTTTGAGCGAGTATTCAAGTGCCCTTCAAAAGGAAGATCTTAAACTTGAAAACGAGTTTTTGGGATCCGCTCTAACTTTTAAAATCATTTTAAAGACTCGAAAACATTTTAAAGAATATTTGGAGTAATGCTGATTTAATTAAAATAAATCAGCCCCGATATATTGAAAATATCTGAATATTATTATTTAAATAATATTCCCATAAAGGATAGTCTTTATAAAAATAATTGAAGTAGAAGTTTTAAAACTTATACTTGAAACGGATAATAAATAACAAAAGATATGCTTATACGAAAGTACGATCCTTATTTGAATAATCAAAAAAAGTTTGATTATTATTCAAAACCATCGAATGTACCTTATTCGATTAATAGTTATAAAAAACTATATATATATATATATAAATATATATATATATATATATTATACACAGGAACATCGACCCCCAGTTTAGAAAAATGTTCACCTTTGGGTCCCCTATACTAAGGGTATACGCAACTACTGCTTATCTCTAGCATAGGTATTATGCAGTTTATAAGCATTTGATTGATAATAAAATATTAAGATTTCACAACATGCATATGTATACCATATCAACATGCTCCAATATATCGCAAGATTCGCTAATAACAACCATGCACTTATCTCAAGATAATGCACCAATATATTTACATCACAACAACAGTATAACGGGTAGAAAACTTGCCTGAGCATTCCGGGGTAGACTTAAGCTTAGAGTGGGTCCGGTAACCTATGAACAACAACATAATCCGTAATTAAACCACGGTCACTTAAGAAACTAGTCAAAACTCACTCATACCCTAACGGTCGCTTATGGTCGCTTATACGCTTAATGATTTGCGTTAATCGCTCGCGTACCCGCAGCTCCACTGATTTTAATAAATTAATCATTACGAATTTTAAGGCGACTCTTTCGCGAATACTCTAACAACTGCCTAAACCACCTTACATAATTATTTCATTCTCCAATTAGTCATTTAAGGACTTTAACCAAGGTTTCAAAGTAAAGCGAGGGGTAATGGTACGTTCGCGAAACACCGTTACTTAAAACGGCCGTTTCTCCTAAACCGTACATCGGAACAAAAGACCACATATCAAAATGAATATTATGACACGCTCTAGCTAAACATGGCAAAGTTACAGATTGGTTATTGGGATTTCTATCCTGAACACTAAGAACAAGCAGTTGAATAAAAACGGGAAGTACGACGACTATGTTTACGCGATTACCAAGTTTTAAACAACTCCAAACAACCACAATTCAACTCACAACCACCAATACAACCAAATTTCACCCAAACCTCACTACATCAGTCCCAAACCTCATGATTTTCTAATTCATTCAACCACAAACATGAACTACTAACTATACATAAGTTTCATTAATTATAAACAAGATTCCACCATCCAAATCACTACAAATCCAATCCAAACTTTAAACACACAAGCATCATGCTTCTCATTTACTATAACAATCAAAACCATTCCTAATACTCAAAAGTAAAGCTAGGGTTTGAAGTTTTATACCTTCTTGAAGCTTTTAATCAATGAAAGATCCTTGGAATGCCCATGGAAGCCTTGATCTATGCTTAAGCTACCTTGTTCTTACAATTAAAATCAAGTATCAAAAGTTTGTTCTTGAAAGTTACTATTCACCCTAAACTAAAATGATTTATTAAAGCTAACAAACCTTGGATTCAAGCACTCAAACTACTTGCTCTTCTTAGTTATGAAATATAGGAGCTATAGAGACTAACCTCTTGATGATGGAGTGAAGCTTGAGTTTTTATTTTCTTCTTCTTGAAATGGGGGGAGGCCGAGAGCTTCTTGCTCTTGAAATGAAAATTCAACTTGCTATTTTGTGAAATAAATTAGTTGGTTTATTCTTTTTATGGCTTGGCTACTTTTTAGATATACCATGGTAAGTTTTACTGGGCCAAGAATCATCCAACAAAACAATCTCACTTGTCATGCTTATGTCACCATGGTTATGTCATCTTTTTACACTTGTCTTTCCTTTGTGGTGTGATGACATCATCATCTACTAACCTCTTTGATTAATTCTTAATTACTTGGCTAATGACCGCTTATCTGTTATACGGTTCGCTTCACTTTCGTTCTCGTTTGTCGTTTGAGGTATCATATCCGGGATTCTTATTACTTGGGTTCCCCTAACCTTTCTCAATATTTTATATTCCTTTTATGATCATCTCTTATAATCCTTGAATTAAAATATTTTTAATCATGTTACCTTATACTCAATTCTATCGGTATCTGGTGGATTTTCGGGAAAAATCAAAGTGTTCGGATTTGGATTCAAACGATCTTTACATACACCTATATTCTTTATGGAATACTAATACGATCTTAGAATTTCCATAACAGTACTCCCATATAGCGTGGTATGATAATTTTCCTTAATCAGCATTATCAGCAAAAGTTACTATTCATCAGAGTTTCAAAAATTCCAAAAATTCGGGTTATTAGAGTAATGATAAATGTGGACATTGAGTATATTATGAATCGTATGAGAAATATGAATGATCTAGATGAGATTTAACCCTCTTATTTTAGGAGTGATGTCACACCCCCAACTTAACAAGACATAATATAAAACTATTACAATATTTAAAAGAAAGTAAATACAACTGAATCCAAGATCTTACAGTTCAGGGTTTGGAACAACCCAACACTATTAACTGTTACAACTAGTTTTAATATCGAGTCCTCACACAAAACTATCTCTTATTCTACCTAAGCTCGAACATACGCATCGGCATCACAAGTCTTATGTGCAGTCTGCTTGAATCTAACAATAGCTGCTAACTGTAATATCAGGGTGAAAGCAAGTAGTGAGCCAAATGCTCAACAAGTGTTAAACAATACGGTACAAAACATAAATCGAGATATATAAAAGAATGACAATGTGAAGATAGAGCTAATAGTAATAAGAGATGAACTTTTGGGTGATGGCATCATTTGTTTGTATCAATATATTTCCAAAATCATTTCTTAATCAAAAACCATTTTATGACGCTACGGATTACAGCCGGTGATCAGCCGCGAATTAATCCCGAACCTCGCTGGGTTCTAAAACATTAATGGGATCCCTTGGCAACTTTTAAGCCTAAAATTTAAGTGTGTAAAGGAATCGCGTCTCAGTCTAGATCCACTATTTAAAGACAACATTTATCCCCCTTTGGGACTGAAAATCCAAAATTTTAATCATTTCAAAAACTGATGCCGATTAATAATTAATTTCTTGAACAGTAAACATCTTTATCAAGGGATTATAGATAAATTTTGAAACACTGGAAATATGTCCACTAAATCTTAGGGTCAATACTCACTAGACTTTGCTCTATCAGGGTAATTGAGCGGTTTCTATTTACAAGGATTTTGACGAGGAGATTTAGTAAGGTTATTGGATAATATGATAGGGTAATGCCAGACTAGGCTTAAAGCAATAGTTTCGGATAAGGTATAGGTATTAAAATATCAAGAAGATATGCATTACTGGTTCCAGGTATGATATAGGTGTTAATATACAAAGGAGGTGATCATCAACTCAAGGTATAATAGGGTAATAAGATTTTAGGGTAAGGATAGGGTAATCATTAACAATTTTTAAGGAATGACTGGCTTTTAGGCTTCAAGCTGAGGTTACTGAGTATAACTTACACATGGTTCACAATTACTTTGGTATGCTAGCATAATATGACCTTTAATCTACTTTCATAACAAACTTCAAATGAAGCTAAATTACTTGCAATAGACACTTAAGGGTTCATGACATTTCTATATAATACGAAGATAGGTTTGAGAACCACTTGGTTCAAGTATAACAAGATAAATCAGAATACTTGCATCATATATATAGGAACTAGTTATCACACATTTGCAGTGTAAACGAAAAAGCAGGTTGAATCACTTGCCTTGAGAAAGGCTGGACTGGACTGGCAGGTAGGAGCAACTGGAAGCTTTACTCGACCATTATGGCAAGTTTACCCTCGTCTCGAGATCCTACACAATTAATAATAACCTCATTATAATATATTCTCACCAACTCAACCTATTTACAACCCGAAATTAAACACAAATGGCACTTAGGCCTTTATGCACGCAATTTATAATCACCTTATAAACATAATAGTACACATAGCCACATATACGCACTTACCATATTTAAGTACCAAATAATATCACACACACCAAATTGCAACACTAGGCTTGGATGATCTCGCTCCACAACTTAAGTCACTTGATCGCTAAACTAGATAAAATCTCCAAATTTTGGCCTCCTAACTCGATGTGCCTTTACTAAACCATCCAATTCCTATTGACCCTAAATTGGGCCTTTCATTCTACTGGCTTTATGCTATCTTGCGACTATGGTGGTCAACCTAGGCCTCACTCATAAGTGCTCTAAAACTATGCGGTAAGTGAAGGTGCTTATTATGGTAAATTTCATAATGACATCTATGGTTTCTTGGGTGCATTAGACCCTCTTAAACTTCAAGTTTACCTCCAAAACTTCTACACTAGACTCTTCTGATCATAAGGCAACTCCCAAACTTGATATGGCTCAATCACCTAGCTTGGGCCTCCCTAGACCTAAGCTTAAAGTCCATGGTTCCCCTGTTTTTCAGGGCAAAAAAGGTCCTAACTTGAACTAACTTGTGACACATTATTCTAACTCAAATCCTATGAACTATGGCTGGAAAAAATCCTCTGACACTCCCTCTAACTAAGGCCCAACAGGGCCTAATAAGGGCCTACCGACATGGTCAAAACTTCCCATTTCTAAGTTGCAACAAAACTGTCCCCTGCTGGACAAATTTTGTGATTCCACTCGTGCACCTAACCAAACTCTTACAAACCTCCAACAAACACCTAAAACCTATTTTATACTCCTATTTCTAGCTTCTGGTGGCTTGGGCCTCAAAGTGCATAATAAATGCCCAATCAAAACTTCCCCACAAACTAGTGCTAAATTCTGGAAAAAGGCAAACACTAACTAAACCCTTTCCACCTTAACTCCCACTTATTAACCAAGCATCCAACCTTTACCAAAGAAAACCTAGTGCATCAACATCCTAAAATAGTTTCTCAACAGGAGTGGAGATCATCCATGCCCTAGAACACCTACATGCAAATATAAAATACAACATGCAACTCATGGAAAATACTTAACAAGGTTTCGGCTAAACATGGAGTTTAAATTCTTATAAATTCGAATTGAACCTATTACCCAACATTAATAATCATGAAATGTATCTTCTCTTAACTATTATTAAGCAAATGGAAACAATCTATTTCAAGCACAAATAATTCGAATTTATAGACTTTTAAACATAAAAACATGATTTCGAGAAGAGTAGCATACACAACATGGTTGATCACCATATTAACATCTTAAAACTAGCATGCATGGCTAAACATGATTATATAGTGAAATTTCAGTAGAATGCAAAGGTTTTTAAGGCATGATTTCTCCATAAAACACTTGGTTAAAACATATATGAAATGTATCTCATAGAGAGCTCTTAAATTCACAAGAATCAAGAGTTTCTCTTTGGAGATCACACAAAAGCTACACATGCAACCATGAAACTTCATCTCCCAATCACAAAACTCTTGGGAAGTATAAAAAATAAATGTAGGTAGGGGAATTACACTAGGGAAGATGAGAAATGGGATGGAAAAATGGAAGGGAGTGGGGATGGGGGTTTCGGCCGAGAGCAAGGAGGAGATGGGGAGGAAAAGAAAAAGAGAGAAGTGAGTTGGAGTGGAGTGAGTTTGGTTGAGTATAAGTTTAAGTATGATCATGAAATGACAACTTGTGAGTGGAGTGTGCTTTTACCCTTCCCTCCCTTCTCTTCTTGAAAACAAATTTGCATGCAAGGGCTTTCTAGTAAAATGGCCTTGGTAGGAGTGGTTAGTGGGGTGTTTATTGACTCTAGTGCTCTTGAGTTGAATTAGAAGTGATTTGCATGCATGGGCAAAAGAGTAAAATGCAAATTAAATAAACAATTAGTTGTAAAGAATAGTTTTTATAAATAAAATTAATATTTCGAAAATTATAAAATTTGTACCATAAAATAACTTGGATTTTTAAAAATTTTATGAGATCACTTTTGAAATTTGTGAATGAAATAATTTTTAAAAGAAAATTTTCCAAGGTATAGAATATTCCTTATAAATCAAAAATAAAGGCAAATAATAAAACTCTTGCGTTAAAAAAATTTGTGATCTACATAAAGTAACTTATAACGCTGTAAATTCTATTCACACAAACGTACAATCATTACGTATATTTATAATCGACTCTAATATTATACAAAGTTCACAAATAATATTACACAAAATGCCGGTCGTAACATCCTCTCACCCTTAAAGGATTCTGTCCCCAGAATCTAAGAGAACAGATGAGGATACCGGGAACGCACATCAGACTCTAACTCCCAGGTTGATTCTTCAACCTTGGGGTTCCTCCAAAGTACTTTTACTAACTTTACCGACTTATTCCTAAGACTCTTTACTTGCCAGTCGAGTAATTTGACAAGTTGTATAACGACTCGTGTGTTTTTGAATTATTTAAATATGTGATTATTATGGAAATTATTAAATAAAATCTGTGTATTGGTTTTGGACCCCTATGTATTGTTTGATTATTATCTAGGTGTGATTTATAATGTACCGGGTTGTTCGCGTGATTAATTAAAGAATTGTTTTGAATTCTTTCACTTTTAAAGTGGATTTAATGTAAATTTATTTGTATAAATATGTGAAGTGTCTCTAAAATTAGTTTTATGATTTTATAGTTACAATAATTATTTTTAAGATTTTATAAAATTGAGAACTCAATATTTTATTGATTATTTATCTTTAAATGATTTTCTGATTTCTTCTACTCGTAAAATCCGTATTTAATTCCAGAGTTTCTCAAAAATCTCAAAATTCATATTTTTCTAAGTTTATAATATTCTGAGAATTTTAAAATTAATTTGGGAATTTTCTGAGTTAGTTTCACCCGCGCGTTGATTCGTAAATTGTTAAAAAGCAGGTATAAATTGTATTTCAGAAATTATTTTAAAATTATGAAATTTATATTTTTATAAACTTCGGGATATTTGTAACATTTTAGGATTATTTTCATGATTTTATGAATTTGTTTTAGGTACAGCTCGGTTCGTTAATTGTGAAATGCGGATACGAGTTACCCTTCAAAAATATTTTAAAAGTTATGAAAATTTTATTTTATTAGTTTCGGGGTTTTTAGAAAATTTTAAGACTGTCTTTGCAATTTTATAAATTTTTTTTATGCGCAACTTTGTTCGATAAATATTAAGCGCGGGATAAAACCGGGCTTCTAGAAGGGGGAAACATACGTGTTCAATTCCTGTTAATTAACAGTACGCGAAGTATGAATCTATACAATCGAGTATTACGTGTCGCTGCTAGATTGTTACAGAATAAGAATAGAATAAAATAAAAAATTAAAACACACGCGCACAGGGGGTTGTTTTTCATTTCATCCTCTAATCTCTTTCTCTCTCTTTACTCTCACCCCCCCATTCTGTTTCCATTTCTTTTCTGAGCTTGCTTCCCTGTTACCGGTTCTCGCAATAATCTTCCTTGTTCCCTTCAATTTCCAGGCGTGTGTATACATATGTGCGTGTATGGCCAGGACTCTCCTGTGACTGTGTCGCCATCGTGTTTCTTGCCATCGTGTGTGTGGGTATGTGTGTGTGCATTAATGATGTGTGTGTTAATTGTGCATACGTGTTCAGTCGCTGTGTGCAGAGCTATTCCGGTCGTGTTTGTGGGTCGTATCTCTGTGCTTCCCTGTTTCTCTGTTTGGGCCTGTTAATTGGGCCTGTTAAGTGGGCCTTGATGTTGAGCCACAAATGTTAAGGCTGATCGCATGTAATTGGTTCTGATATTTTAATTTGATTTTGCAGAAATTAATTGACTAAATTTTGTGAAATAAATAATTGCTTTCGGGAAATTAATTTCGTAATCGGTGAAATACGCGTTGGAAACCCAAAATAATCGGGTACCCGTAAATTTTGCCGCCGTCGGCGATGAGCATCGGCGAGCCGACGGTGGACTGTGATGATTATTCTGAGTCCTAATATTTTAAAATAAATAAGTTAATTCGTGAAATTATTTTTGAAACGAGAATTTAAATTTACATTAAGTTGAGTACGTAATTTAGTTGACGAGTTGTGATTGGATTGATTGTTGGGTTGAACTGATGATTGGGATTGTGGTTGTTGTGAATTGGATTGTCGTTATTGAATTGACGTCGATAGATGTTTCGACGGGTAGTCCGATAAACAAAGGGGACGCTGTCCAATTTCCGGAAAATCGAACTACGGAAATACGGGAGCGTATCCGAGGATTATCGAGACGTCGAGCGAGTATAAGTAAATACATATATGTATGTTTTATACAGAACCTGATTGTATGTTGTGTTGTATGTTTTGTCCAAAACACAGTAACCCTAATTTCGTAAAATGACGAGTATACGTATTTTCTAAAAACGAACACTGGATCGATTTCGAGAATGTGGACCCTAATTGTTGTCTGTGTTATTCTAATATGAATAATTATGAGTCGGGTTTGAATATCGTTGGGTAAGAATTAGTATCGAGGATATGTCAAGCATGCCTCGACGTCTAACGTAGGGTATTTCGACCCTGTAGGTTATAGTCGGGAACCTGAAAGTGGACGATGGACTAAAGATAACCTAGTGGTCAGTCGACGAGCTCAGTAGAGTTTCAACAAAAAGACCTGAGTGTCGAAGTCGAATCCAATGGGATCTAGTGGTTGGATGTTAGAGCCTGAGTAGCAGAGTTGGCTCAGAGTTGATCAGTAATAGGTGTAAAGCCTTGTAAGGCAAGTATTTCTGAACTTTTCTTCAAGATATATTACCAATATTTTCGAACTATTTCATAACATGTTGCTATTATTAAACATAACTCCTGTTTTATAATGCATGTGCTTTAAATTATTTACCCTTGAACCCTGATTCTTTCTTGATCTTGAGCCGTAAGCCTTATTCTTTGCAAACCATCCTTTGTTGATACACTATTCCGGAAACCCAAGGACTAAATCGTATGGATACCTCAGATACCAAACCACACAAATATGATACTACTCCCCAAATGTTTAATTACCAAACACCAAACACTGGAAGAAAATTGTTTGAAAACACAGAAACTTTTATACTCCAGCCATTCTTTATAACATCAAAGAACTATACCTTGAAAAATCAGTATTCGTCCAATACCTGATCATTTTACGGACTGAAAACCGTTTCTTATACATACCTTGATATACCCTTGAGATATCCATGAGTTTCTTCACATTTTTATTCAAGTGTTTAACCATCATTGATTATGATCTTGTTTATCGAATTATATTGTTTATCATATTGAAGTGCTTTAGAATTGGATAGTTTTTTATATATGTGGACCAGATTCATGGTCAGACCATATCTATGGTCAAATTAGGCCAATGTGTTCCTTGGATCCAGTAGTTAAAGGAGTGCTGTGTGCTTTGCTCGGGGTTAGTGCATGACGGATCAGCAGCCTAACCTTGGTTTTCAAAACTTAAAATGAATATCCAATTCTAATGACTAGTTTAAAAGAAACTTGATTCCTCTAAATCAGCTCAATTGATCATTGTTTAACCTCAGTTATCGTTATTGTGACTTGCTGAGCTAGTTAGCTCACTCTTGCGAAACTTTTTATATATTTTACAGTTAAAAAGGATATGGATGATAGAGAAGTTCCTCAGTCCAAAGTGCGGGCTAAGGTTCCAGTTTGAGTTGGATCGAGCTAGCAGGAGCTTCATGCAGTGGAGAGATAGTACGATTGTAAGAAAAACTTTATTATCAATTGTAAGTTAAGTCAGTCGGGATTTGGTACGATGTAATAAATTAAGGTTGTGGCTTGTTTTCATAGTTTAACCTGTTGCGATCCGTGGTTTTGTGAAGCAGGGTCATTATAACTAATATTACTTATACAGGTATATGTATATTGTGTGTGGTGTGGACCCCAAACTTCTGACCTGGGTTTGGAGGGCGCCACAGGTTGGTATCAGAGCTACAGGTTATAAGTCACTGAAACAAGCCAAGATTGTCGGGATTGGGTAGAGGGTTTGGATTATGAATAGGAAATAGAGAGATAAGACGTCATGAGGATGAGTGCGACTATATAGTAAGTCTCCGACACGGTTCGTGTTGTGATTCGGGATTCTTAGCTTGCAATGTGATTTCCAGACAACGATAATGGCAGATCCTGATTTTCCTATATCATCTAATCGTTTGGAGCTTCCCGTTCAAGGATCGTCATCTTCTCTCGGATTTGATTTGCATCTTGTTCCTCCATCAGTATTAATGATATTACCTTTTGTATGACAGTTGCACCTCTTTAAGCTATCCCACACTATTCTACCACCTCTTGTTACAAGACTATCTATTTAAGAACCTCCATTTGTTTATTTTTGTTTTACTGGACATTCAATTGCGAGTGTATCTCTTCAGTTTACCCTACATCCTGTTCTCTACCCTCGGTTTAAAATTTGTCCTATGACGCAACAATACCTACGAGGATGGATTTGAGAGCTACTGTAAATGGTGGGTACTTGAAATATAAATAAAGGTGAGAAGAAGTCTAGAAAGAAGATTCAGGTGTTCTGAAGGATAGTTGTTATCAGATTAAAAGAAGCTATTAGTGATTAGACCACCCGCGACTAGCTTGTGGAATGGAGTAGATTTGTATTGAAAAGAGAGTTAGAGGAGATTATGGTTCTGGAGCTTTCTTGAAAATAATTAATGGTGTTATGATGATATGATATATTTATAGTAATAAGGTGATATGGCATTAGCCGACTTGTTGACTATTGGATAGTCTGTTCCACTTAACGATTGCAAAGTTGATATCAGGAGTATTACCAGTATGGAAGCCTTGATGTGAAGCTACCAATAAGATAATATGCAACGACAATTGAAGTTTCATCGATTAAGGAAGGCAAATGGACACGATGAAGGAGAAAGGTAGATTGAAGTGAATGAACCTTTATGTGATTATTTCTTTAATTTGGTACCTTGTGATAGATAGGAAGGGCCGCAACCAACTCATATAGTAAGGACAACCAGATTTGTGATTTTCAAAATTCTTTAAACAAGTTTTCAAAAAAGATTTTCCCTTACAAAATTTTTAAAAGCCTTTTTGAATAAAATAAGTTTTAAACATTGGTTGTCAAGTTACTACTTGAGTTTCTTGTTTGTTAAAAGACCTGGATTACCCGGAAGGATACTTGTTTCAGATTTAGTATTGTTAATTCAGAAAACAAAGTAATCCGCGATTATGAAGAAGTTGATTATTCCTAACGCTAAGGTGCAAATATTGTTTGACAAGGTCAATAACAGAATCCATGTACGGAGTAATTGTTCATCCAGTTGCAGAGACCATTTAAGTTTAAAGAATTTATTGATTTAAAAAGGAGCCTGGGTGTGATCGAAGAAGATTGGGAAGATTTCCAGATTCTTCTAAAGAGAAGAATATTATTAACAAAAGGATCGTTATGTTGAATGATTCGTTGTTGTTCTAAATTGAAAAGAGAAAACTTGAAGTCATCTGGTAGGAACGCCATTATGATTGGATTGTTAAAGTACTATGCGTGTAGGTGCGATATTAAAAAAACACAAGATGTAACAAGTAAGAATCAACCATAATGTTTAATTTGCGAAGGCATTTCAACGTACTTTCTAAAGTTGTTATATGGAGCAATGGGAATATGATCGATTAAGCTCAAAAGATGAATACAAGTGAAATGTGGGTGTTGACCAATGGTGTCATTCTTGTCTTCAATATTACATCATATATTCCTTTTTAATTCCTAAAAATGTATGAACTTCTGTTCTTAAATAAACTCTTTGCTATGATATCAAACAGAAGGATATTGTATTCCTTTCAAATTTAAATTGTTCCCCTCTAGTTTTGTTCTCTGATTGGGATGAACAGTGTTATGGTGAGACGCTTTGTCGGGATGACGAAGAGTCGGGTAGGACGCCACCTAATCATGTGTTGTATGCTATATGGTATGAAAGACTGGCCATCTTAAGTACCAATGTGGTTGTCTCATTCATATTCAAATCCTTACTTCTTCTTTCTTTTCAACTCTAATTTTTGTTGAATTTGAATCCTTCTAGTCGTTTCATTGTACTGTCGTTCTTTGCAAGAAGTTTTCAAAAAGAAATCAACGTATCCTGAATCAAGTGGACGAAGTTCCATCTACATCTTATGCATGGGAAGGAAATAAGGGCACCTGGAGAGGATTGCAAATCACTAGCCCCAGTGAAGAATCCACTAAGAGTCAAGGGAATCTACTCCAATAAGGAATACGTTTTCGAGAACGAGAATATGCGATTTTCCTGTGAAGTATGTTATTCAGAATACGGACGTGATGACATGGATGATTAGGGTGAATACCTTATGCGTTAAAGTATTAAAAGATGTGAGAGAAATTTAATTGTTTATCTCTCAAGGTTTTGTTGATAAGATAAATTACCCTGTTGAATTGATAAGATTAGGATCAAAGGACTAACAAGTTAAGAACGTGAAATTGTTGAACAAGTGAGTACCAATGGTGAAATTGAGATTCCTGGCAATAAGTTGTGAAGAATTGATATCATGGAAGATAAGAAGATTTGATATTATTCTAATGAATGGGTTAACTACTAAAGCGTGATGTCCAGACAGACCGTCGTGATGAAAAGATAATTCTGAGGATGCCAAATGAGAAGGTGATGAGGTTCAGAAGATGAAAGAAGGTAAAGAATTTGTTAATGATGATTACGGTGATCAAGATATGAGCATTATGGTGATTATGGGATACATAAAAGTCAGAAGCAAACAAAATTTGAAGATTTAATATCAATTAAGGAGTTTCAAGATATGTTTTTAGATGAGTTATCAACATTTCTTCCCGATAGAGAAAGGAAGCTCGCGATTGACTGTAACACCCCCAAATCCGGGGTCGGGGATCCGGGTTGTCACGAGTTCCATTTCCCTTAATAACACCCAATCTTAATAAACAATCAACTACTCTGTACTGTGACCCCACAATAAACACACACACCACAAGTTATAGTCTCAGAGATAAATATCCAAAAATAACACGAGTCATTTTATTCCATAATTATATGCCATTACACCTTAAAAGGGTTTCTGAATAAATTTAAATTTCTTTGCCATTATTACAATTTATGAAGATACATAAGTCTGGTACATCAAAAGTTGAAAGCCTAGCCTATTGGTAGTTCCTACCTCAGCTACAGCGACATCAACGCCTATAGGAAACTGCGGAACGTTTCCTATCCGCTCGCGAATTGGGAGCTTGGTCCTGTTCATCTTGTCTATCTGATATTGTATGATGAAAGAAGAAAGCAAGGGTGAGCAACAAGCTCACCGAAATAATATGTATAATGATTAACAATATATGAGCATTCTCATAGTACTCATGAAAGTCTTGGTCTAATAAATAAATGAACCAAGTTTGATATCTTATCGCGACCAAGTCGCAAAATATTCAGCATATATGTATATATACTTTTCAAAATCTTGGAAGTCCTCTTCCATGCATAATATACACAGAGTTCCAGTTTATAACTGTATAAAAATATCGTTGCAAGGTGATCTCATATATCTAACCTTGTCTCAATGTTTTTTTTTGTGAAAATCTTTGTCATGCATAAGATAATCATTAACCAGATATAAATTGAAAAGATGAAGTTACAAGATACTCCAATATACTTATATCTTTTCCGGATACTACTTGAACTACCACCGTTCAAGGTATCATCAGTTTCAAAAGTTCATCACACAGATGAGACTACAAGATAAGGCTTGAATAGATTCAATCTTTGAAATATTATTGAATGAAATGAAGTTACGAGATACTTCATTAAGTCCCGATATATATATATCCATATATATCTCTCATACATTTCCTGAAAACCTCTGTCATGTAAAGTATGAACAGAGTTGCAATATCCAATGAATTTGGAAAGAAAAGAATTTTGGCATAAACCCGATATCTTGCTGATCAGGCAAAGATACCAATAAGTAACCTTTTCTACTGTAGATGGATGAATTCCTCGCCGGTCATCACCCTGGCCGCATTAGAACCTCGCGCTAGACCGTTACCCGGCTACTCACGCGTGGATGGACTGTCACCCAGCCTCTTACACCTTCATAGACCGTACCCCGGCCTGTCGCTTATGCCGACTCAATTAGATGGACTTACTTCCCGAACATTGGGCAAGTAATCAGATTGTTTTCTCAAAAGAGCAACCACGTTGCGAATATAAAATACACCACAGAGCCGGATCCCTTAGATTTTTGAGCGAGTATTCAAGTCCCCTTCAAAAGGAAGATCTTAAATTTGAAAATGAGTTTTGGGATCCGCTCTAACTTTTAAAATCATTTTGAAGACTCGAAAACATTTTGAGAATGTTTGGAGTAATACTGATTTAATAAAATAAATCAGTCCCGATATATTGGAGGATATCTGAATATTATTATTTAAATAATATTCCCATAAGGATAATCCTTATAAAAATAATTGAAGTAAAAGTTTTAAAACTCATACTTGAAATGAATAATAAATAACCAAAGATATACTTATACGAAAGTACGATCTTTATTTGAATAATCGAAAATAAGTTTGATTATCGAAACATTATTCTTTAATAAAATAAAGAATATTATTTAATAAATAAGCGGAGTCATAAGTCCTCGAATGAATATTCAAAATAATATTTATTAAATAAAATAAACGGAGTCATAAGTCCTCGAATGAATATTCAAAATAATATTCATTAAGTGAAATAAAGTTATCGAATAAACCTTATTCGAATAATAGTTTTGAAAACTATTTATATATTTATAAATATATATATATATATATATGTATATATATATATAATATACTCGGGAACATCGTCTCCCGGTTTAGAAAATATGTTCATCTTTGGGTCCCATATACTAAGGGTATACGCAACTACTGCTTATCTCTAGCATAGGTATTATGCAACTTATAAGCAATTGAATCAACAATTAGATATCAAGATTACGAAATAGACATGCATATATACCATATCAGCATGCTCCAATATATCGCAAAATTTGCTAATAACAATCATGCACTTATCACAAGATAATGCATATACATATATCTACATCACAACAACAGCATAACGGGTAGAAAACTCGCCTGAGCGACTGGGGGTGATAAAAGGCTTGAGATGAGTCTGGTAACCTATAAACAACATATAAGTTGGAATTAAACCAAAGTCGCTTATGAATCTATACTTTACCAATTAGACCCTAACGTTCGCTTTTTCGCTTAGTGATTCACTTAAGTCGCTCGAGTACCCTCGGCTCCACCATTTTTAATAAATTAACCATTAAGACTTTTAAGGCGATTCTTTCACGAGTCCCCTACCAACTGCCTAACCCACTTTACATAATTGATTCATACTCCAATTAGTCATTTAAGGGCCTTAACCAAGGTTTTAAAGTAAGGCGAGGGGTAATGGTTCGTTCGCGAAACACCGTTACTTAAAACGGTCGTTTCTCCTAAACCGTACATCGGATTCAAGCGAACAGATATCAACACGAAGCTCGTAACATGAACTATCTAAACATGGCAAAGGTTAAAATCTTTTAGTAAGTTCACGGGTCCTAAAGTTAAGAACAGAACAGTTAAGGAAAATCGGGCATTATGACGTTTATGTTTACGCGATTTCCAATTTAATTAACACTCTAAATTATCATCAATTCACTCACAACCACCAATACAACAATATTCAACCATCATACTACAAACTCAGTCCCCAACTCCAAGTTTTACCAATTTATCCAACCAATCAAAGACCCAATATTCAAAACCAATACAAATCCACCATAACTACTTATAATCAAAGATCAAGCCTTAATACTAACAATGCTTCAATAAAACTTAATGGAATCATAAAATCAAAGCTAGGGTTTGAAGTTGATACCTTCCTTGGTAGGTGTTAAGTTGCTAGGAAGCCTTAGGGAGCCTTAATCTAACCTCCTACAAGCTTGATCTTTCCAAAGAAATCAAGAACACAAAGTTAGGTTTTGAAGTTTCTAAAAGTCAGATTGAAAGAACTGTCAAAACGAGGGTCTTACCATGCTTGTTTGGATGAGACTTGTGAACAACAGTTGTAGGACATCTCAATACCTTTTCAAAGAGCTATAGAACATACTATTTGAGTGAGTATTGAAGGAGATATGGTAGTTTGAAGTTGCTGCTCTGGTTTTGGCCGAGAGCTTGCTTCTTCAAAATGAAAAGTCAAGTTTGTGTTATGATTTTTTTTGTTTTGTTTCTTTGTTTATGGCTTGGCTAATTTTGAGGATTTACCATGGTAAAAAATGAATGGCTCACAATCAACCAACAACACACTTCTTTTTGTCATGCTTAGGTCATCATTCTTATGTCATCCAATTGCCACATGTCTCTTCCTTGTGGTTTGATGATGTCAAAATCCTTGGCTTCTTGTACAAGCTTGTCTCTTGGTCGCTTATTTGTTTTACGGTTCGCTTAACTTTCGTTCTCGTTCGTCATTTGAGGGATCATATCCGGGATCTTATTACTTGGGTTCCCGTAAACCTTTCTCAATATTTTATATTCCTTTTTATGATCCCCTCTTAAAATCCTTGAATTTAAATCTTTTTTATCTTGTCACCTTATACTCAATTCTTTCGGTATTTGGTGGATTTTCGGGAAAAAATCAAAGTGTTCGGATTTGGATTCTGACGATCTTTACATACACTTATTTACTTTATGAAGTACTAATACGATCTTAGAATTTCCATAACAGTACTCCTATATAGTGTGGTCTGATAATTTTCCTTAATCAGCATCATCAGCAAAAGTTACTATTCAGCAGAGTTTCAAAAATTGCAAAAATTGGGGTTATTACAGTCTCCCCTCCTTAAAAGGATTTTGTCCCGAAATCAGATAAAAATGAATAGGGATACTTTCTTAGCATTGCACTTTCTAACTCTCAAGTCAATTTTCCCACATTGTGGTTCTACCACCAACTCTGACTAGTTTAATAACCCTTCTCCTAAGCACTTGTCCCTTTTTGATCTATAACCCTTCATGGTAGCTCCATATAGGTTACGTCTGGTTGCATGTCTATGCGCTCATATGCCCCTATTTGTCTGGCATCCGGATTACACTTCCTTAATATTGATACGTGGAACACGTTATGAACTTGCTACATGTTTGGGGGTAGGGCTAGCTCATATGCTAACTTCCCAATACGTCTTAATACCTCAAAGGGTCCAACAATTCGTTGGATTAGCTTTCCTTTCTTTTTTGAACCTCATCCATGCTTTCCAAGGGAATACCTGTAATAACCCCAATTTTTGAGAAATTTTGAAACCCTTATGAATAGTGTTTTTGCTGAACGAGAAAACTTTTCATGCCACGCTATGTAGGGGTTCTGTTATTGATCTTATGGGATATTATTAGTACTCTATGAAGTATATAAGTGTATGTAAAGATCGTCAGAATCCAATTCCGAACACTTTGGTTTTTCCCGGAAATCCACAAGATACGGAGAGAATTGAGTATGAGGTAACAGGATAAAAAGGATTTAAATTAAAGGATTAATGGAGGATCATAAAAAGGAATATAATGTATTGAGAAAGGTTAAGGGAACCTAAGTAATAAGATCCCGGGTATGATCCTTCAAACGATAAAACGAGAACGAAAGTTAAGCGAACCGTATAGCAGATCAGCGGTCATTAGGCAAACGATTAGGAAGTTAATCAAAGGGATTAATGGGAATGATGTCATCCAACCAATAGAAAGAAGACAAGGAAGGAAGGATGACATCATGTGGATGAGATAAGCATGACATGGGAAGGAGGAGGTGTGGTGGCTTTGTAACCACACAAATCCAAGGGCAAGAAGGTAATTCACTAAAGCAAAAACAAAACCAAATCAACCAACCAAGCAAATCATTTCATTTTCATCAAACAAAACACAAAATTCTTCTTTCTCCATGGAAGCTCACGGGTCCTTTTCTTAATTTTTGAAGATCCAAGCTCCTCCACTTACTATTTAGCAAGGTAATTATCCTAGCTTCTCCTAGTTAAGTTACATACTTCCTATAAGTTTAAGCTTCTAATTCCAAGCCAATCTTTTTCTATAAATCATCAAAGAAGATGGTGAATAGTGTTTTCAAGAACTAAAATTTGTGTTCTTGAAGTTTTGTTTAGATTAAGCTTGGTTAAGGGCTTTAAAGGTGATTCCAAGCCATCCTCTTGATTCTCCACTCTCCAAGGAAGGTATAAACTACAAACCCTAGCTTTAGTTTTGAGTAATTAGGATTGAATGTGTTTGATATAGCATATGTGAGGCATGATGCTTGATTGGTTGAAGTTTGGTTGAGTTTGTAGAGATTAGTTGGTTTTGTTGTTATGATTAGAGTTTGAGATTTGGAATGGTAGTGAAATGAAATGGTAATTTTGTGGTTTTGATTTAAAGAAACTTAAGTATGATTAAAGTTAGGTTTAAGCATATGTATGAATGATTAAAAGTGAATTGGTTGGGATTGTTATGATGTGATAAGGATGGATGTTTGTTGTGTGTTGGATTTGAGGATGGTTTGGGTTGATTGTGGATGGTTTAAAAAATGGGAAATCGCGTAAACATAGCCGTCGTAACGTCCGATTTTCTTTGGACTGTTTTTGTGCATAGCATTAGGACCCGAGAACCCCCTGCTAGATTGTGACCACTGCCATGTTTAGATAGCTCATGTTACGAGCTTCGTTTTGATATGTAGTTCGTTCGATTCCGATTTACGGTTTAGGAGAAACGACCGTTTCAAGTAACGGCGTTTCACGAACGAAACTTTTTCCCTCACCTTACTTTGAAATGTAGGTTAAAGACCAAAAAGGGTTAATTAATGCATGAAACATTTATGGTAAGTGTTTTAGGCAGTTGGTAAGTCACTCGCGAAGGAATCGCTTTAAAACTCGTAAAGGTTAAATTATTAAAAATGGTGGAGCCGAGGGTACCCGAGTGACTTAAGCGAATCAGTGAGCGCAAAACAAGCGTTAGAGTCTAAGTTAGTTAAAGTATAGATTTACAAGTGATTTTGGTTTAATTCCAACTTACTTGTTGTTTATAGGTTACCAGACTCGTCCCGAGCCTTTTATCACCCCAAGTCGCTCAGGCAAGTTTTCTACCCGTTATACTGTTGCTGTGATGTAAATATATGTATATGCATTATCTTGTGATATTGCATGATTGTTATTAGCAAATTTTGCGATATATTGGAGCATGCTAATATGGTATATGCATGTCTGTTTCGTAATCTGGTTATCTATCTGTTGATTTCAATGCTTATAGTTGCATAATACCTATGCTAGAAATAAGCAAGTAGTTGCGTATACCCTTAGTATAGGGGATAAAAGGTGAACATATTTCTAAACCGGGAGTCGAGGATCCCGAGTAGATTTCATATATATATGGATATGGATATATATATATATATTTATATATATATATGGTTATAGTTTTCCAAACTATTAATCGAATAATGTTTATTCGATAACTTTAACTTTATTTTATTATTGAATATTATTTCGAATATTATTCGAGGACTTATGACTCCTTTTACATTATTTATTGAATATTATTTCGATTATTATTCGAGGACTTATGACTCTTTTATATTATTTATTGAATATTATTTGAATATTCATTTGAGGATGTATGACTCCTTTATTTTATTTAATGAATATTATTTATAATATTCATTCGAGGTATTATGACTCAGCTTATTTTATTTATTGAATATTATTTGAATATTCATTTGAGGATCTATGACTCCGATTATGTGCTGTAATATATTCTTTATTTTATTAAAGATTAAGGTGTTAATAATCAAACTTATTTTCGATTATTCAAATAAAGATAATACTTTCATATAAGTATATCTTTGGTTATTTAATGTTTATTTCAAGTATAAGTTTTAATACTTCTACTTCAATTATTTTTATAAAGATTATTCTTTATGGGAATATTATTTAATTAATAATATTCAGATATTTTCTAATATTCTGGGGACTGATTTACTTCATTAAATCAGCCTTACTCCAAACACTCTTTAAAGTGTTTTCGAGTCTTCAAAATGATTTTTAAAAAGTCAGAGCGGATCCCAAAACTCATTTTTATATTTAAGATCTTCCTTTTTAAAGGGGATTTGAATACTCGCTCAAAACCTGGGGAATCCGGCTCTGTGGTGTATTTTATATTCGCAACGAGGTTGCAGATTTGGTAAATGAATTGATTACTTGCCCAATGTTCGGGAAGTAAGCCCATCTAATTGAGTCGGCATAAGCGACAGGCCGGGGTACGGTCTAATATTGTGTAAGTGGCTGGGTGGCAGTCCATCAACGCGTGAGGGGCCGGGGTACGGTCGAGCGCGAGGTCTTAATTATGACCAGGGTGATGACCGGTGAGGAATTCATCCATCTACAGTAGAAAAGGTTACTTATTGGTATCTTTGCCTGATCAGCGAGATATCGGGTTTATGCCAAAATTCTTTTCCTTTCCAAAATTCATTGGATGTTTCGAACTCTGTTCATACTTCACATAACAGAGGTTCCAGGAAATGTTTTCGGGATATATATGTATGTGGATATATATATATATCGGGACTAAATAAAGTATCTCATAACTTTTTCATTCAATAATATTTCAAAGATTGAATCTATTCAAGTCTTATCTTGTGGTCTCATCAGTGGGATGAACTTTTGAAATTGATTATAACTTGAACGGTGGTAGTTCAAGTAGTATTTGGGAATGATATAAGTGTAGTGAAGTATTTGGTAACTTCATCTTTTAAACTTATATCTAATTAAAAATTGTCTTATGAATGGCAAAGATTTTCAGAAAAACGTTGAGACAAGGTTAGATATATGAGATCACCTTGCAACGATATTTTTTTATATACAGTTATACACTGGGACTTTGTGTATATTATGCATGGAAGAGGACTTCCAATATTTTGAAAAGTATATATGTATATATATATACTGAATATTTTGCGACTTCATCGCATTAAGTTATCAACTTGGTTCATTTCTTTTGACCAAGACTTTCATGAGTATTATGAGTAGACTCATATACTGTAAATAATTATGCATATTATTTTGGTGGGCTTGCTGCTCACCCTTGCTTTCTTCTTTCATCACACAACATCAGATAGACAAGATGAACCGGACCAAGCTCCCGATTCGCAAGAGGTTAGAAAACGTTCGGCAGTCTTCTGGAAGCGTTAATGCTGCTGTAGCTGAGGTAGGAACTACCAATAGGCTAGGCTTTCAACTTTTGATGTACCAGACTTATGTATAATATGAATTGTAATAATGGCAAATAAAATGTAAATCTATTCAGAAAACCTTTTAAGGTGTATTGGCAGATAATTGTGGAATATAATTACTTGTGGTTATATTTTTTGATGTTCATCTCTGAGACTATAACGGGTTGTGGTGTATGTTAGTGTGGGGTCACAGCATAAGGTTGGTTATTATTAATTAAGTGAAGTGATATTGTGGAAAGAAAGACCGTGACGACCCGGATCCCCGACCCCGGATCTGGGGGTGTTACAGAAATGGTATCAGAGCTAAGCGTTATAAACCTCAGAGATGATGGGACGTTAAGATAATAAGTTCACTAAGATAATAAGAACTCTTGCCAAGTTCATAGTCGGGCTACCTAACGTAGTACTGACAGTTAAAACCCTTATGGGAACCCTTATAAATATCGTGATAGGAGTGTAGTTCGTTATCGTATATGGTAGCGGGACTCCGGACCCTGAGGTTGAGGAGCAACATCGCGATGATATTTTATTACTAATTGGAGATCGGATTGTGGATCCGATAGAGTGTCCTAATGCAGGACCGGATGATGTTGATATTGAGGATTTAGCGGTTGAGGATGTTGTCCTAGAAGGGATAGTTATTGAGGAGGATCCCATGGAGGATCCTGACAGAATGAATAAAGGACCACTGAGGAATTGATGACCATGGTTAGGGAAACTACCAGAGGTAGGATTGGCCGGTCACTACCGGAGGTTCGTTCAAGTTGTAAAGATAGTAGCCCTTTAACGCGGCTTACTCGTAAGACTGAGAAGTTCGAATGGACAGAGAAATACGAGAAAAGATTTTAAGAACTGAAGCAAAGATTGGTGACGGCCCCTATGATGGCGTTGCCGGATGGAAAAGGAGATTTTGTGATTTGTAAGTGACGCTTCGCATAAGGAATTAGGGTGCTTCTTATATAGCACAGCAAGATAATCGCGTCTGCGTCAAGACAATTAAGGAAGTATAAAATTCGATATCCCCACCCATGAGCTTGGGCTCGTGGCAATAGTTTTTCCCTAAAGATTGGAGGCACTACTTGTATGGAGAGAAGTGCAAGATTTACACAAACCATAGGAGCTCTAGTACATTTTTGCGTAGAAAGAGCTCAACATACGCCAGAGGAGGCGGTTAGAGCTAATCAAGGATTACGATTATGAGATTCTTTATCATTCGGGGGAAAGCCAATGTGGTGGTTGATGCCCTTAGTAAAAAGGAGAGACTCAAGATGATAATGTCTTTTGGGGAGTTTATAAGAGATTTTGAGAAAATGGAAATAGAAGTGAAGGTAACCGGAGCCGGTACCGAAAAGCTGTTTGAGATTGCAATACAGCCCGAATTATTGGAAAAGAAAATATTGTGCCAGTAAAAGTGATGAATGAAGGCAGAGAGCCAACAAATAGGTATGAGATTAATACCGAGAGAGATGATAAGGGAATAATGAGGTATTCCTATAGAATTTGGGTTCCAAAGGTTTAAGAGCTTAAAGATGAAATCTTAGATGAAAGCTAGTTTGAGGAATAAGAGTTAGAGCAAACCCTGAACGTGATAGTCAGGGAGGTTGCCACCAAGACAAAAGGAACCCATAACATAATGGAGTGGAAAATGAGGATTTTAAATTAAAAGATGACCCCAATTATGGGGAGTAGGAAGAAACATTTAGACTGAGGAAACAAAAGTCGAAGCGAGATAAGGAGACCCGAGACGGTACTCCTATACGGAAATTCATGGACCTGTCTAAAAAGAACTTAGACTATTATCCCCAACCACCACCCTGAGGAGACAGTGCGGTGAGAAATTCTTACATGACCTTTAAGTCGCTAAGCTCTCAGAGTTCCAAGGAACAAGCTGACCCAGTCGAGGCAAGAGCCTGGCTAAAGGAAATGGATGAATCATTTGAGATTCTAAATGATTGACGAACCACAAAAGACTGTTTTGTCACTTACCCTCCCAAGAGAGAGACCACCCGCTGGTGAAAGGCCAAGGAAGGCACGGAGCAAGAGATTATAATAAACTGATTAAAGTTCAGCCAATTGTTTTCGGGATCGTAATTCCCAAGGTTATGGAATAGTGTAAAAGCTTTAGAGCCAGAACAAAGGCAGACGAGTATGATGAATTATGAATCTAAGCTGTAAAAGTTGTTAAGATTCGTTCTGAAGACGCGAATCCAGAATGACGGGATATTTGAAATCAATGCTTATGTTGTGTTGGTTCATGAAATAATGATAAGAGAAAAGAAAATAAAAAGGAATTGAAGTGGAAAGGAATAAAAAGGCAACAGAGTTTGAGGAATGATAAGGGAGTTGGGTATGAGGAAACCCTAAAGACTCCTATTAATAGAAATAGAAAAGTATATGATCGTCAGGATGAGGGTGATTCACCATGAGTTAAAGTTGACGGTTGAAGGCATAAGAGATGCATATAGTTTATCCCCTGTAAGTTGGGAGGATTCGAGGAAACCTTGAGATAATTCGAAGGATAAATAATGAGACGCGGATAGACTAAGGGGATAAGAAAGTAAGAAATTAAGAAAATTGGATGAAGGAAGTGACCTTCAAGAAGGTGAAGTGTAAGACCGGTGGCATAATACCCAGAAAGGGAGACGCCAGATATGAAAGATATCCCAACATTGAGGTGACTGTTGAGATAAACAACAAAAGTAAATAAGGAATTATTAAGAAGAAGTTCACGTTGAACACGACCAATATCTTCCAGAACATCCATGTTATCGTTACCAGATTAGGCAAGAAAAGCGGATAACCGTTGTTATCTTTTGGAGGCCATTTTGATTAACCTCATTTTGTATACAGATGTTATTGTGAAATTAGGCATTTACTATCGAGGTGGGAATGATTGAATAAGATACCCATATCAGGGATATATGACTTTATTTATCCATGGAAGGATGCTTGTACCTTTTTAAAGGTGGAATTAAGGCTAGAACATCGGTAACTTAAAATGAATCCTAGGGGAATGCATAAAGGTTTGCATTTCACCCTTAATAGGGACGGTATGAGTTTTGACAGTATGATTTGGAAAGGGTTAAGGTAACAATAACCTTTAAGAATTCGTGAAGAAATTTTCAGAAGTATATAGACAATGGTTCTAGTAATAGTAAATGGTATTTTGATATGCCCTGTATCTAGGGAATACAGGAGGAACGATCCAAGGATAACCTTAGAGGTTTTACAAGGAGAAAGGTAATATTCAAAATTCTCAAGAATAGAAATGTTGATAAAGGAAATATGACGTAATTATGATGTTGCCAAGTGGGGCACATGTTAAACCACGAGAAAGTATGGATCGAACCAGTAAAGGTTGAAATTATTCAGGGTAATTAGGACTTAAGATAAAAGATGTTCTAATTATGATTGAGAGTCAGTCATGACAGTGATTAACCTCTAAAGACTGAGGCAATAACTTATGGAAAAATGGTGATTTTTTTTTACTCATCAGATTTTAAGGAAAGCATTTTCACATAAGCTGTGATTGAAATAAGGTAAAAAAAAAAAAAAAAAAAAAAAAAAAAAAAAAAAAAAAAAAATTATTTGGAGATGGTTAAAGTGACATTGACTGTAAGGAAATTTTACTATCAGGAAAGGCCAAAGAGGTGGCCGACACTTTAAAGGTAAGAGGATAATTATAGGCGCTTGTGCCAAAAGAATACAGTGATGATGGTTAAAACTGTGAAGGTTGTATTATGGTTTGGAAGATTGACATTCCTTCTGATGACTGTGCAATACCCAACCGTAATAGTAGTTAGTAAAGGTTTAATTCGTGTAATCGCCATGAGCGGGCTATCTATCTCAGAAGATACTATCTTGAGATAAGCCGGGACCATAGTTCAAAAAGGACTAAACAAACCTTTGAGTTAAGTCTTCTATTGAAGGCATATGATTAAGAATGGTATTAACCTGCTATCATTGCTTTGAGCGAAACTCTTCTGCAAATTTTATCTGCTTCATGTCATGAAAGTACGTCAGAGTTTGGAGTGTTCTTCATGAATTGTGATTGGTGGTTATGTTAACTCCTTAGGAGAATTAGATACGAGATGTATGGACTCCGTATGGTTAGTTATTAAGACTTCATGGAAAATGAATGACTACAGTAGGTCAGTGGTGGACCATAGTAAGGCAGTAATGATTCTGCGATTAATGAGCTGATTACAACCGTGAGAGTTGTATTGGAATGGGTGTTGAGATTGAGTACCACTAATCGGGTAGTGGTAGTGTATAAGTTATCATTGATAGACTAATTAAGTAGAGTATCTACCTAGTGAATTATTATTCTTTCTTATCAATAGAGAGTCGTATTATTATACGAGGAAGGTTGCGGTGCAAGCATAGAATTCTAGTAGCGATGATGTATAGAATGAGATCCCAGATTCGATTTTCGATGTCGAGGGAGTTTCAAAGGTGATTGTGTTTAAACTCGAGGAAGAGCATGGTTCCATAGAATGATGGACGAAATAGAAAATATTTAGGCACGTGAAATACGATGCTATAATACTTGATGATGATTAAATACATATATGTTTTGTTCTTCTATGACAAACCTCTATAGTTCAGAGGTAGGTTCCAAGCCAGATATTTTGTGGCAGTATATTTTTTCATATATACAATTCTCTTCAGTTCGTTCTTTTCTCTTCTTTTCATTTCATGTAAGCTGAGAAGAACAACCCTTCCAGAAGGGGAGGTATTGCCGAATGACTATCTATCTTTGTGATAGAAGCCTAGTAGGATACCACATGTTGTTTAATTGCTTGTCAAGTACTAAAGGCTGGCCACCTTCTGTACTAACTATGCAATATAACAAGTGTTCATGATCATAGTGATCTCTCAACAAATTCCTTTACTTCTATTTGATTGATCAAATTTTGGAAAATAGAAACAACTGAAAAAGGAGTAATAAAGTGGTGGTAGTATGCGGAATGGGAACACATTCGTGATACTAAGGTTGACGTGGTTATTAAAAGGTTATAGAACGCTAACAAGCAAAAGTATAACCCGTATAATATTAGGAACGGAAGGTAGTAGCGATTACGAACTGGAAAAGAATGGGTATTGAGAAGCAAGAGCTCTAATGATTGGAAGCTATGATGAGAGTCTGTGCAATAGACTTGAAAGAATTTGGAATGATCACTTAATTCGGATTGAGTTATCTTACGACAATAGATCATATGTCATTATCGAGATGTCGCCTTATGAGATCCTTGAGGGAAGACAATGTCGATCTCCCTTATGTTAGGATGAAGTTGTAGAGCGCAAGATGCTCGGACCCGCAGTAGTCCAAAGGACCAAGGATATGATAGATCTAATCAGAGGACGGCTGGTAGTAGCCCAAGATGGACATGATAAGTATGTTGATTTGACACGAAAGGATAAAGAGTATGAAATAGGGGACCTAGTAATGTTATAGGTATCCCTTGGAAAGGATTGATGAGGTTCGGAAAGAAAGGAAAGCTAAGTCTACAATTTGTTGGACCCTTGGATATATTAAGACGTTTGGGAAGTTAGCATATAAGCTAGCCCTAACCCCGAATATGTAGCAAGTTCATAACGTGTTCCACGTATCAATGTTAAGGAAGTGTAATTCGGATGCCAGTCAAATAGGGGCATATGAGCGCATTGATATGCAACCCGACGTAACCTATGTGGAGCAACCAGGAAGGGTTATAGAGTGAAAAGGAACAAGTGCTTAGGAGAAGGATTATCAAACTAGGCAGAGTTTGGTGGTAGGACCACAATGTGGAAAATTGACTCGAGAGTTAGAAAGTGTAATGCTAAGAAAGTATCCCCATTTGTTTTCTATCTGATTCCGGGACGGAATCCTTTTAAGGAGGGGAGACTGTAATAACCCCAATTTTTGAGAAATTTTGAAACCCTTATGAATAGTGTTTTTGCTGAACGAGAAAACTTTTCATGCCACGCTATGTAGGGGTTCTGTTATTGATCTTATGGGATATTATTAGTACTCTATGAAGTATATAAGTGTATGTAAAGATCGTCAGAATCCAATTCCGAACACTTTGGTTTTTCCCGGAAATCCACAAGATACGGAGAGAATTGAGTATGAGGTAACAGGATAAAAAGGATTTAAATTAAAGGATTAATGGAGGATCATAAAAAGGAATATAATGTATTGAGAAAGGTTAAGGGAACCTAAGTAATAAGATCCCGGGTATGATCCTTCAAACGATAAAACGAGAACGAAAGTTAAGCGAACCGTATAGCAGATCAGCGGTCATTAGGCAAACGATTAGGAAGTTAATCAAAGGGATTAATGGGAATGATGTCATCCAACCAATAGAAAGAAGACAAGGAAGGAAGGATGACATCATGTGGATGAGATAAGCATGACATGGGAAGGAGGAGGTGTGGTGGCTTTGTAACCACACAAATCCAAGGGCAAGAAGGTAATTCACTAAAGCAAAAACAAAACCAAATCAACCAACCAAGCAAATCATTTCATTTTCATCAAACAAAACACAAAATTCTTCTTTCTCCATGGAAGCTCACGGGTCCTTTTCTTAATTTTTGAAGATCCAAGCTCCTCCACTTACTATTTAGCAAGGTAATTATCCTAGCTTCTCCTAGTTAAGTTACATACTTCCTATAAGTTTAAGCTTCTAATTCCAAGCCAATCTTTTTCTATAAATCATCAAAGAAGATGGTGAATAGTGTTTTCAAGAACTAAAATTTGTGTTCTTGAAGTTTTGTTTAGATTAAGCTTGGTTAAGGGCTTTAAAGGTGATTCCAAGCCATCCTCTTGATTCTCCACTCTCCAAGGAAGGTATAAACTACAAACCCTAGCTTTAGTTTTGAGTAATTAGGATTGAATGTGTTTGATATAGCATATGTGAGGCATGATGCTTGATTGGTTGAAGTTTGGTTGAGTTTGTAGAGATTAGTTGGTTTTGTTGTTATGATTAGAGTTTGAGATTTGGAATGGTAGTGAAATGAAATGGTAATTTTGTGGTTTTGATTTAAAGAAACTTAAGTATGATTAAAGTTAGGTTTAAGCATATGTATGAATGATTAAAAGTGAATTGGTTGGGATTGTTATGATGTGATAAGGATGGATGTTTGTTGTGTGTTGGATTTGAGGATGGTTTGGGTTGATTGTGGATGGTTTAAAAAATGGGAAATCGCGTAAACATAGCCGTCGTAACGTCCGATTTTCTTTGGACTGTTTTTGTGCATAGCATTAGGACCCGAGAACCCCCTGCTAGATTGTGACCACTGCCATGTTTAGATAGCTCATGTTACGAGCTTCGTTTTGATATGTAGTTCGTTCGATTCCGATTTACGGTTTAGGAGAAACGACCGTTTCAAGTAACGGCGTTTCACGAACGAAACTTTTTCCCTCACCTTACTTTGAAATGTAGGTTAAAGACCAAAAAGGGTTAATTAATGCATGAAACATTTATGGTAAGTGTTTTAGGCAGTTGGTAAGTCACTCGCGAAGGAATCGCTTTAAAACTCGTAAAGGTTAAATTATTAAAAATGGTGGAGCCGAGGGTACCCGAGTGACTTAAGCGAATCAGTGAGCGCAAAACAAGCGTTAGAGTCTAAGTTAGTTAAAGTATAGATTTACAAGTGATTTTGGTTTAATTCCAACTTACTTGTTGTTTATAGGTTACCAGACTCGTCCCGAGCCTTTTATCACCCCAAGTCGCTCAGGCAAGTTTTCTACCCGTTATACTGTTGCTGTGATGTAAATATATGTATATGCATTATCTTGTGATATTGCATGATTGTTATTAGCAAATTTTGCGATATATTGGAGCATGCTAATATGGTATATATGCATGTCTGTTTCGTAATCTGGTTATCTATCTGTTGATTTCAATGCTTATAGTTTCATAATACCTATGCTAGAAATAAGCAAGTAGTTGCGTATACCCTTAGTATAGGGGATAAAAGGTGAACATATTTCTAAACCGGGAGTCGAGGATCCCGAGTAGATTTCATATATATATGGATATGGATATATATATATATATTTATATATATATATGGTTATAGTTTTCCAAACTATTAATCGAATAATGTTTATTCGATAACTTTAACTTTATTTTATTATTGAATATTATTTCGAATATTATTCGAGGACTTATGACTCCTTTTACATTATTTATTGAATATTATTTCGATTATTATTCGAGGACTTATGACTCTTTTATATTATTTATTGAATATTATTTGAATATTCATTTGAGGATGTATGACTCCTTTATTTTATTTAATGAATATTATTTATAATATTCATTCGAGGTATTATGACTCAGCTTATTTTATTTATTGAATATTATTTGAATATTCATTTGAGGATCTATGACTCCGATTATGTGCTGTAATATATTCTTTATTTTATTAAAGATTAAGGTGTTAATAATCAAACTTATTTTCGATTATTCAAATAAAGATAATACTTTCATATAAGTATATCTTTGGTTATTTAATGTTTATTTCAAGTATAAGTTTTAATACTTCTACTTCAATTATTTTTATAAAGATTATTCTTTATGGGAATATTATTTAATTAATAATATTCAGATATTTTCTAATATTCTGGGGACTGATTTACTTCATTAAATCAGCCTTACTCCAAACACTCTTTAAAGTGTTTTCGAGTCTTCAAAATGATTTTTAAAAAGTCAGAGCGGATCCCAAAACTCATTTTTATATTTAAGATCTTCCTTTTTAAAGGGGATTTGAATACTCGCTCAAAACCTGGGGAATCCGGCTCTGTGGTGTATTTTATATTCGCAACGAGGTTGCAGATTTGGTAAATGAATTGATTACTTGCCCAATGTTCGGGAAGTAAGCCCATCTAATTGAGTCGGCATAAGCGACAGGCCGGGGTACGGTCTAATATTGTGTAAGTGGCTGGGTGGCAGTCCATCAACGCGTGAGGGGCCGGGGTACGGTCGAGCGCGAGGTCTTAATTATGACCAGGGTGATGACCGGTGAGGAATTCATCCATCTGCAGTAGAAAAGGTTACTTATTGGTATCTTTGCCTGATCAGCGAGATATCGGGTTTATGCCAAAATTCTTTTCCTTTCCAAAATTCATTGGATGTTTCGAACTCTGTTCATACTTCACATAACAGAGGTTCCAGGAAATGTTTTCGGGATATATATGTATGTGGATATATATATATATCGGGACTAAATAAAGTATCTCATAACTTTTTCATTCAATAATATTTCAAAGATTGAATCTATTCAAGTCTTATCTTGTGGTCTCATCAGTGGGATGAACTTTTGAAATTGATTATAACTTGAACGGTGGTAGTTCAAGTAGTATTTGGGAATGATATAAGTGTAGTGAAGTATTTGGTAACTTCATCTTTTAAACTTATATCTAATTAAAAATTGTCTTATGAATGGCAAAGATTTTCAGAAAAACGTTGAGACAAGGTTAGATATATGAGATCACCTTGCAACGATATTTTTTTATATACAGTTATACACTGGGACTTTGTGTATATTATGCATGGAAGAGGACTTCCAATATTTTGAAAAGTATATATGTATATATATATACTGAATATTTTGCGACTTCATCGCATTAAGTTATCAACTTGGTTCATTTCTTTTGACCAAGACTTTCATGAGTATTATGAGTAGACTCATATACTGTAAATAATTATGCATATTATTTTGGTGGGCTTGCTGCTCACCCTTGCTTTCTTCTTTCATCACACAACATCAGATAGACAAGATGAACCGGACCAAGCTCCCGATTCGCAAGAGGTTAGAAAACGTTCGGCAGTCTTCTGGAAGCGTTAATGCTGCTGTAGCTGAGGTAGGAACTACCAATAGGCTAGGCTTTCAACTTTTGATGTACCAGACTTATGTATAATATGAATTGTAATAATGGCAAATAAAATGTAAATCTATTCAGAAAACCTTTTAAGGTGTATTGGCAGATAATTGTGGAATATAATTACTTGTGGTTATATTTTTTGATGTTCATCTCTGAGACTATAACGGGTTGTGGTGTATGTTAGTGTGGGGTCACAGCATAAGGTTGGTTATTATTAATTAAGTGAAGTGATATTGTGGAAAGAAAGACCGTGACGACCCGGATCCCCGACCCCGGATCTGGGGGTGTTACAATACCAATAACATCACTAGGTCCCCTACTTCCTACTCTTTGTCATTTCGTGTCAAATCAACATACTTCGTGTGTCCATCTTGGGCTACTACCAGCCGTCCTCTGATTAGATCTATTCTATCCTTGGTCCTTTGGACTACTGCGGGTCCGAGCATCTTGCGCTCTACAACTTCATCCTAACATAAGGGAGATCGACATTGTCTTCCATCAAGGATCTCATAAGGCGACACCTGGATAATGACATATTATCTATTGTCGTAAGAAAACTCAATCCGCGATAAATTATCATTCCAAATTCTTTCAAGTCTATTACACAGACTCTCATAATAGCTTCTAGCACTATAGCTTTTGATTTTAAATACTCCTCCTTTTCTTGTTCATAGTCATTACTATCTTCCGTACAAAATACTATTCTAGATATACCTTTACTCGCTAGAGTTTTATAACCTTTTAATAAATGCGTCAACCTTAGTATCACGAATGCGTTTCCATTCCGAATACCACCATACTTGGTACCACTTCATCTCTAGATGCCTCCATCTTCGAAAGCTTGGTCCTTCGTGTAGAAGTAAAAGAATTTATTGAGAGATCACTATAATCATGAACACTTGTTCTATTGCATAGTTAGTACAGAAGGTGGACAGCCTTTAGTACTTGACAAGCAATTAAACAACATGTGGTATCCTACTAGGCTTCTATCACACAGATAGATAGTCATTCGGCAATACCTCCCCTTCTGGAAGGGTTGTTCTTCTCAGCTTATACAAAATGAAAAGAAAAGAATGAATTGAAGAGAATTGTATATATGAAAAAAAATACACTGCCACAAAATATCTGGCTTGGAGTCTACCTCTGAACTATAGAGGTTTGTCATAGGAGAACAAAACATATATGTATATATATCAATATCAAGTATTATAGCATCGCATTTCACATGCCTAAATTTTTTTTTTCTATTCCGTCCATCATTCTACGGACCCATGCTCTTGCTCGAGCTCATAAACACTCACCTTTGAAACTCCCTCGACATCGAAACTCGAATAAGGGATTTCATTCTAGACATCATTGTTACTAGAATTCTATGCTTGCACCGCAACCTTCCTCGTATAGCAATACGAGTCTCTATTGGAAAGAAGGAATAAGTATTCAATAGGTAGATAATCGACTTAATTAGCCTATCAATGATAAATTATACACCACCACGACCCGATTAGTGGTACTCACTCTCAACATCTATTCCAATACAACTCTCACGGTTGTAAGTAATCGGCTCATTACTCGCAGAATCATTCCTACATTACTATGGCCCACCGTTGACCTACTGTAGTCATTCGTTTTCCATGAAGTTTTAATAGCTAACCATACGGAGTCCATTCATATCATATCGAATCCTTCTAAGGAGGTAACATAATCACCATTCATGATTCGTGAAGAACATTCCTGATCCTGACGTATATACATGACATGAAGCAGATAAAATTGCAGAAGAGTTTCAATCAAAGCAACGATAGCAGGCTAATACCATTATTAACCATATTTCTTTACAGGGAGACATGAAGCTCAAAGGTTCATTTAGTCCTTTCGTAACATGCTCCTGGCTTATCTCAAGATAGTACCTTCTAAGATAGATAGCCCGCTCATGGCGATTATACGAATTAAACCTTTACCAAACTACTATTACGATTGGGTATTGCACAGTCATCAGAAGGAATGTCAATCTTCCAAACTATAATACAAACTTCATACCTTTAACCATCATCACTGTATTCCTCTGGAACGAGCACCTATAATTGTCCTCTTACACTTAAAGTGTCGACCATCTCTTTGTCCTTTCCTGATAGTAAAATTTCCTTACAATCAATCTCATTTTAACCACCTCCAACTAAATTTTCTACCTCATTTCAATCACTGCTTATGTGAAAATGCTTTTCTTAAGTCCTGGTGAGAAAAGAAAAAAAAATCACCATTTTTCCATAAATCATTGCCTTAGTCTTTAGATGTGAACATTGTCACGGCTGACTCTCGATCATACTTAGGACGTCTCTTATCTTGGTTCCTTATTGTTTTCACCAATCTCGACCCTCATTGGGTCGATCTATAATTTCTTATGGTTCAATACGTGCCCCACCTTGCATTATTATAATTACGTCATATTTCCTTTATCAAAATTTATTTTCTTGAGAACTTTTAATACTACATTTCTCCTTGTAAAACCTCTAAGGTTATCCTTAAATCCTTCATCAGGTACACCCTAGGCACAGGGCATATCAAGATACCATTTACTAATACCAGAATCATTGTCTATATACTTCTGAAAAATTTCTCCACTAATCCTTAAAGGTTCTTATTACCTTAATCCTTTCCAATTCATACTGTCAAAACTCATGTTTTCCCTATTAAGGGTGAAATGCCAACCTTTATGCATTCCCCTAGGATTCCTTTCAAGTTATCAGGGTTTATCCTTAATTCCACCTTTAAAAGATACTTACACTCTTCCATGGATAAATCAAGTCATATATACTTGATAGATTACCTTATTCAATCATTCTCACTTCGATAGTCTATACTTAATTTCACAATAGCATCCTTATTCAAACTGAGGTCAATCCATATGGCCTCCAAAAGATAACAACAGTTATCCACTTTTCTTTCCTGATTTGGTAATGATAACCGGGATGTTCTGGAAGATATTGGTCGTGTTCAACGTGAACTTCTTCTTAATAATTCCTCATTTACTTTTGTTGTTTATCTCAACAGTCATCTCAATGTTGGGATATCTTTCATACCTGGCATCTCCCTTTCTGGGTATCATGCCACCGGTCTTACACTTCACATTCTTGAAGGTCACTTCCTTCATCCAATTTTCCTAATTTCTTACTTTCTTGTCTCCTCAGTCTATCCGCGTCTCATTATTTATCCTTCGAACTATCTCAAGGTTTCCTCGAATCCTCCCAACTTACAGGGGATAAAATATATGTATCTCTTATGCCTTCAACCATCAACTTTAACTTATGGTGAATCACCCTCATCCTGACGAATACATACTTTTCTATTTCTATTGCTACGAGTCTTTAGGGTTTCCTCATACCCAACTCCCTTATCATTCCTCAAACTCTATTGTCTTTTATATCCCTTTATACTCCTTCCCTTTTCAGTCTTTTATTTTCGTTTCCAATATAACTATTACATGAACCAACACAACATAAGCATTGATTTTAATCATCCCGTCATTCTGGATTCGTGTCCTCAGAACGAATCATGACAACTTTTACAACTTAGATTCCTAATTCATCATACTCGTCCGCTTTTGTTCTGGCTCTAAAGCTTTTACACTATCTCCATAGCCTTGGGAATTACTTTCCCGAAAATAATTGACTGAACTTTAATCAGATTATTTTAACCTATGGCTCCGTGCCTTTCTTGGTCTTTCACCAGCGAGTGGCCTCTCTCTTAGGAGGGTAAGTGACAAAAATAGTCTTTTGTGATTCGTCCATCATTTAGAATCTCAAATGATTCCTATATTTCCTTTAGCCAGGCTCTCGCCTCTACTGGGTTCGCTTGTTCCTTGGAACTCTGAGAGCTTAGCGACTTAAAGGTCCTGAAAGAATTTCCCACCGCACTGTCTCCTCAGGGTGGTGGTTGGGGATAATAGTCTAAGTTCTTTTTAGACAGGTCCATAAATTGTCGCATAGGAGTACCGTATCAGGTCTCCTTTCCTTACTCGACTTTCTGTTTCCTTAGTATGAAATGTTTCATCCTTCTCCCATACTTGGGGTTATCTTATACGTTAAAAATCCTTGTTTTCCACTTCATTATGTTATGGGCTCCTTCTTTCTTAATGGCAACCTCCCTGACTATCACATTCGGGGTTTGCCCTAAATCTTATTCCTCGAGCTATGGATTTCATCTAAGATCCAGTCCTTATGCTCTTAAACGTTTGTAACCCAAATTCTGTAGGAATACCTCGTTATTCCCTTATCATCTTTCTTGGTATTAATCTCTTCTCCAGTCATTGACTCTCTTCCTTCATTCATCACTTTTTCTTGGCACAATGTGTTCTTCTTCGATAATTCGGGTTGTATTGCAATCTCAAACAGCGTTTCGGTACCGGCTCCGGTTACCTTCACTTCTATTTCCATTTTCTCAAAATCTCTTATCAACTCTCCCAAAAACATTTTCATCTTGAGTCTCTCCTTTATACTAAGGGCATTAGCCACCATTTTGGCTTTCCTTGGATGATAAAAAATCTCATAATCGTAATCCTTGATTAGCTCTAACCACCTCCTCTGGCGCATGTTGAGCTCTTTCTGCGTGAAAATGCACTAGAGCACTTATGGCTTGTGTAAATCTCGCACTTCTCTCCATACAAGTAGTGCCTCCAATCTTTAAGGCAAAACTATTACCACGAGCCCAAGCTCATGGGTGGGGATATCGAATTTTATATTCCCTTAATTGTCTTGACGCGTATGCGATTACCTTGTTGTGCTGTATAAGAAGCACCCTAATTCCTTATGCCAAGCGTCACTACAAATCACAAAATCTCCTTTTCCATCCGGTAACGCCAACATAGGAGCCATCACCAACCTTTGCTTCAGTTCTTGAAAGCTGTTCTCGCATTTCTCTGTCCATTTGAACTTCTCAGTGTTATGAGTAAGCCGCGTTAAAGGGGATACTATCTTTACGAACTTGAACGAACCTCCTGTAGTGACTGGCCAATCCTACCTCTGGTAGTCGCCCTAACCATGGTCATCAATTCCTCAGTGGTCCTTTATTCATTCTTGTCAGGATCCTTCATGGGATCCTTCTCAGCGATAATCCCTTCTAGGACAACATCCTCAACCGCTACATCCTCAATATGAACATCATCTGGTCCCGTGTTAGGACGCTCTATCGGATCCACAATCTGATCTCCAATAACTAATAAAACATCATCGCATTGTTTCTCCTCAACCTCAGGGTTCGGAGTCCCGCTACCATATACGATAACGAACTACGCTCCTATCACGATATTTATAAGGGTTCTCATATGGGTTTTAACTGTCAGTACTACGTTAGGTAGTCCGACTATGAACTTGGCAAGAGTCCTTATTTATCTTAGTGAACTTATTATTTTAACATCACTTCATCTCTGAGGTTTATAACGCTTAGCTCTGATACCATTTCTGTAACACCCCCAAATCCGGGGTCGGGGATCCGGGTTGTCACGAGTTCCATTTCCCTTAATAACACCCAATCTTAATAAACAATCAACTACTATGTACTGTGACCCCACAATAAACACACACACCACAAGTTATAGTCTCGGAGATGAATATCCAAAAATAACACGAGTCATTTTATTCCACAATTATATGCCATTACACCTTAAAAAGGTTTCTGAATAAATTTACATTTCTTGGCCATTATTACAATTTCTAAAGATATATAAGTCTGGTACATCAAAAGTTGAAAGCCTAGCCTATTGGTAGTTCCTACCTCAGCTACAGCGATATCAACGCCTATAGGAAACTGCGGAACGTTTCCTATCCGCTCGCGAATTGGGAGCTTGGTCCTGTTCATCTTGTCTATCTGATGTTGTGTGATGAAAGAAGAAAGCAAGGGTGAGCAACAAGCTCACTGAAATAATATGTATAATGATTAACAATATATGAGCATTCTCATAGTACTCATGAAAGTCTTGGTCAAGTAAATAAATGAACCAAGTTTGATATCTTATCGCGACCAAGTCGCAAAATATACAGTATATATGTATATATATTTTTCAAAATCTTGGAAGTCCTCTTCCATGCATAATATACACAGAGTTCCAGTTTATAACTGTATAAAAATATCGTTGCAAGGTGATCTCATTTATCTAACCTTGTCTCAACATTTTTTTTTGTGAAAATCTTTGTCATGCATAAGATAATCATTAACCAGATATAAGTTAAAAAGATGAAGTTACAAGATACTCCAATATACTTATATCTTTTCCGGATACTAGTTGAACTACTACCGTTCAAGATATCATCAGTTTTAAAAGTTCATCACACAGATGAGAATACAAGATAAGACTTGAATAGATTCAATCTTTGAAATATTATTGAATGAAATGAAGTTACGAGATACTTCATTAAGTCCCGATATATATATATATATCCATATATATCTTTCATATATTTCCTGAAAAGCTCTGTCATGTAAAGTATGAACAGAGTTGCAATATCCAATAAATTTGGAAAGAAAAGAATTTTGGCATAAACCTGATATCTTGCTGATCAGGCAAAGATACCAATAAGTAACCTTTTCTACTGTAGATGGATGAATTCCTCGCCGGTCAACACCCTGGCCACATTAGGACCTCTCGCTAGACCTTTACCCGGCTACTCACGCGTGGATGGACTGTCACCCGGCCTCTTACACCTTCATAGATCGTACCCCGGCCTGTCGCTTATGCCGACTCAATTAGATGGACTTACTTCCCGAACATTGGACAAATAATCAAATTGTTTTCTCAAAACAGCAACCACATTGCGAATATAAAATACACCACAGAGCCGGATCCCTTAGATTTTTGAGCGAGTATTCAAGTCTCCTTCGAAAGGAAGATCTTAAATTTGAAAACGAGTTTTGGGATCCGCTCTAACTTTTAAAATCATTTTGAAGATTCGAAAACATTTTTGAGAATGTTTGGAGTAATGCTGATTTAATAAAATAAATCAGTCCCGATATGTTGGAGGATATCTGAATATTATTATTTAAATAATATTCCCATAAGGATAATCCTTATAAAAATAATTGAAGTAAAAGTTTTAAAACTCATACTTGAAATGAATAATAAATAACCAAAGATATACTTATACGAAAGTACGATCTTTATTTGAATAATCGAAAATAAGTTTGATTATCGAAATATTATTCTTTAATAAAATAAAGAATATTATTTAATAAATAAGCGGAGTCATAAGTCCTCGAATGAATATTCAAAATAATATTTATTAAATAAAATAAACGGAGTAATAAGTTCTCGAATGAATATTCAAAATAATATTCATTAAGTGAAATAAAGTTATCGAATAAACCTTATTCGAATATTAGTTTTGAAAACTATTTATATATATATATAAATATATATATATATATAATATACTCGGGAACATCGTCTCCCGGTTTAGAAAATATGTTCACCTTTGGGTCCCCTATTCTAAGGGTATACGCAACTACTGCTTATCTCTAGCATAGGTATTATGCAACTTATAAGCAATTGAATCAACAATTAGATATCAAGATTACGAAATAGACATGCATATATACCATATCAGCATGCTCCAATATATCGCAAAATTTGCTAATAACAATCATGCACGTATCACAAGATAATGCATATACATATATTTACATCACAACAACACTATAACGGGTAGAAAACTTGCCTGAGCGACTGGGGGTGATAAAAGGCTTGGGACGAGTCTGGTAACCTATAAACAACATATAAGTTGGAATTAAACCAAAGTCGCTTATGAATCTATACTTTAACCAATTAGACCCTAACGTTCGCTTTTGCGCTTAATGATTCACTTAAGTCGCTCGAGTACCCTCGGCTCCACTATTTTTAATAAATTAACCATTAAGGGTTTTAAGGCGATTCTTTCGTGAGTCCCCTACCAACTACCTAACCCACTTTACATAATTGTGTCATACTCCAATTAGTCATTTAAGGGCCTTAACCAAGGTTTTAAAGTAAGGCGAGGGGTAATGGTTCATTCGCGAAACACCGTTACTTAAAACGGTCATTTCACCTAAACCGTACATCAGATTCAAGCGAACCACATATCAAAACGAAGCTCGTAACATGAATTATCTAAACATGGCAAAGGTTATAATCTTTCAGTGAGTTAACGTGTAACACACCCAGATCCGGGGTCGGGGATCCGGGTTGTCACGGTCTTTCTTTCCACAATATCACTTCACTTAATTAATAATAATAACCTTATGCTGTGACCCCACACTAACACACACCACAACCCGTTATAGTCTCAGAGATGAAATTGAAATAAGTACAAGTCTTTGAGTCCACAATTTAAAAGTTATTACAACCCAAAACGATTACTTGATAAATTTACAGTTAATTGCCATTATCTACCACAAGTTATACTTATACATAATTGATTCTCAAAAGTAGATGGTCTGATCTACAATAGATCTACCTCTGCAGCTATAGCAGCTACAACATCATCGGGAAGACGCGGGACGCTTCCCACGCGCTTGCGCTGGGTCTGCTGGAGTCTGGCCATCTTTCCTAACTGTTGTTGTGTGATGAAGAAATAAAGCAAGAGTGAGCCTTACAGCTCGCAAGATAATATATAGTGATAACAATAATATAAGTATCTAAATGGATACTTACTAAAATCTTTTATCAAGTGTAAGATAATTACTTACTAGATATAAGTAAAAACAAGGAATGAAGTTACCAAATACTTCACTACACTTATATCATCTATAAAGCTACTTGAACTACCACTGTTCAAAGTATAAAGAGTTTTCAACAGTTCATCACATAGATGAGACTACAAAATAAGATTTGAATAGATTAAATCTTTGAAATATTATTAAAGGAAATGAAGTCATGATATACTTCATTAAGTTCTGATATATATATATATATATCCACATATACATCTTCTTTATACAATTTCCTGAAAACCTCTGTCATGTAAAGTACGAACAGAGTTGCAATATCCAATAAATTTGGAAAGGAAAAGAATTTTGGCATAAACCAGATATCTTGCTGATCAGGCAAAGATACCCATAAGTAACCTTTTCTACTAGTAGATGGACGAATTCCCCACTGGTCATCACCCTGGTCTCAATAGGACCTTATGCTGGACTGCCACTCAGCCACTTATGCATTTGATGGACTCCCACTGAGCCACTTACACTATCATGGACGCCCACTGAGCCCATGTTGCTTATGCCGACTCAATAGATGGACTTACTTCCCGAACGTTGGGTAAGTAATCAATTCATTTACCAAAACTGCAACCTTGTTGCGAATATAAAATACACCACAGAGCCGGATCCCTCAGGTTTTGAGCGAGTATTTAAATCCCCTTAAAAAGGAAGATCTTAAATATAAAAATGAGTTTTGGGATCCGCTCTAACTTTTAAAAATCATTTTGAAGACTCGAAAACACTTTATAGAGTGTTTGGAGTAAAGCTGATTTAATGAAGTAAATCAGTCCCCAGAATATTTAGAAAATGACTGAATATTATTATTTAAATAATATTCCCATAAAGAATAATCTTTATAAAAATAATTGAAGTAGAAGTATTAAAACTTATACTTGAAACGAGTATTAAATAATCAAAGATATACTTATATGAAAGTATTATCTTTATTTGAATAATCGAAAATAAGTTTGATTATTGACACCTTATTCTTTAATAAAATAAAGAATATACCTCAGCAAATAATCGGAGTCATAGATCCTCAAATGAATATTCAAATAATATTCATTAAATAATATAAACTGAGTCATAAGCCTTCGAATAAATATTCAAATAATATTCAATAAATAATATAAAAGGAGTCATAAGTCCTCGAATGAATATTCAAATAATATTCAATAAATAATATAAAAGGAGTCATAAGTCCTCGAATGAATATTCAAATAATATTCAATAAATAAATAAAAGGAGTCATACGCCTTCGAATAATATTCGAAATAATATTCAATAATAAAATAAAGTTAAAGTTATCGAATAAACCTTATTCGATTAATAGTTTTGAAAACTATGACCATATATATATATATAAGTATATATATATATATATATCCATATATACAAAATCTACTCGGGATCCTCGACTCCCGGTTTTAGAAAATGTTTTCACCTTTGGGTCCCTGTACTAAGGGTATATGCAAATTACCGCTATCCTCTAGCATAGGTATTATCAACTGAATCAACAGATATATAAATGGAAAGAATGCGAAACAGGCATGCATAAATATATACCATAGCAGCATGCTTCAATATATTGCATCATTTGCTAATTAACCAACATGCATCTATCGCAAGATAATGCAAATACATATATACATCACAACAACAGTATAACGGGTAGAAAACTTGCCTGAGCGACTTGGGGGTGAGAAAGGCTCGGGACGAGTCTGATAACCTATAAACAAGAAGTAAGTTGGAATTAAACCAAAGTCACTTGTAAATCTATACTTTAACTAACTTAGACTCTAACGCTTGTTTTGCGCTCACTAATTCGCTTAAGTCACTCGGGTACCCTCGGCTCCACCATTTTTAATAATTTAACCTTTACGAGTTTTAAAGCGATTCCTTCGCGAGTGTCTTACCAACTGCCTAACACACTTACCATAAATGTTTCATACATTAATTAACCCTTTTTGGTCTTTAACCTATGTTTCAAAGTAAGGCGAGGGAAAAAGTTTCGTTCGCGAAACGCCGTTACTTGAAACGGTCGTTTCTCCTAAACCGTGCATCGGAATCGAACGAACTACATATCAAAACGAAGCTCGTAACATGAGCTATCTAAACATGGCAGTGGTCATATTCTAGTAGGGGGTTCTCGGGTCCTAATGCTATGCACAAAAACAGTCCAAAGAAAATCGGACGTTACGACGGCTATGTTTACGCGATTTCTAATATTTTAAACCATTCAAAACCCTCCCAATTCAACCTCAAATCCAACATACAACCAACATCCATCCTTATCACATCATAACAACCCCAACCAATTCAATTTAATCATTTATACTTATGCCTAAGCTTAATTTAACCATACTTAAGTTCTTTTCATCAAAACCTCAACATTTACCATTCCATTTCACTACCATTTCAAATCCCAAACTCTAATCACAACAACAAGCTACAATATCATCCTACTAATCAAAATCATCTTATAATATATAGGAATCTAGGGTTTGGAGATGGTATACCTTCCTTGAAGTGGTGGGAGGAGCTAGGAAGCCTTAAGAAGCTTTGAGAAGTCTTAGGAAAGCTTGGATCTTCAAGAAAAACAAGAAAACTTCAAGTTAAAAAAACTTGAAAACACTATTCATAGTCTTCTTCTTTGATTAAATGAAGAAGATTGAGAAGGAATTAATGGCTTAAACTCATGATATAGTCCTAACTAAGCATGAAGATGATTAGGGAATTATCTTACCAATTTAGGAAGCTTGGATCTTGGATTTTGAATTTTTCTTGCCTTTTGAATAGTGAAAAGCCGAGAGCTTCAAGAACAAAGCCTTGGTTGCTTTTTGATTTTTGATGAAGAATGAATTTACTTGGCTTGGTTGCTTGGTTTTTGTATTTGATTTAGTCAATTACCTTCTTGCCCTTGAATTTGTGTGGTTACAAAGCCACCACACCTCCTTCCTTCCCATGTCATGCTTATGTCATCCTCATGATGTCATCCTCCCTTCCTTGTCCTCTTTCTATTGGTTGGATGACATCATTCCCACTAATCCCTTTGATTAACTTCCTAATCGTTTGCCTAATGACCGCTGATCTGTTATACGGTTCGCTTAACTTTCGTTCTCGTTTATCGTTTGAAGGATCATACCCGGGATCTTATTACTTAGGTTCCCTTAACCTTTCTCAATACATTATATTCCTTTTTATGATCCTCTATTATAATCCTTTAATTTAAATCCTTTTTATCCTGTTACCTTATACTCAATTCTCTCCGTATCTTGTGGATTTCCGGGAAAAACCAAAGTGTTCGGAATTGGATTCTGACGATCTTTACATACACTTATATACTTCATAGAGTACTAATAATATCCCAGAATATCCATAACAGAACCCCTACATAGTGTGGCGTGAAAAGTTTCTTCATTCAGCTAAAACACTATTCACAAGGGTTACAAAAAGTTGAAAATTTTGGGGTTATTACAGTCTCCCCTCCTTAAAAGGATTCCGTCCCAGAATCAAACAGAAAACAAATGGGGGTACTTTTCTAGCATTGTGCTCTCTAGTTCCCAAGTTGATTCTTCCACATTATGATTCTGACATAGTACTCTGACTAGCTTGATCACTTTGTTCCGAAGCACCTGCTCCTTCTTATCCATAATCCTTACTGGCTTCTCCACGTAAGTTAGATCTGGCTGCATATCCACCTGCTCGTACTCCACTATGTGCCTGGCATCCCGATGATACCTCCTTAGCATTGACACATGGAACACATTATGAACTTGTTGCAAATTAGGGGGTAGGGCTAGCTCGTAAGCTAACTTTCCAATCCGTCTTAATATCTCAAAAGGTCCAATGTATCTTGGGCTTAGTTTTCCTTTCTTTCCGAACCTCATTAATCCCTTCCAAGGGGATACTTTCAACAGTACTAAGTCCCCTGCTTCATATTCCTTGTCCTTTCGGGCTAGGTCTGCATATTTCTTCTGTCTGTCTTGGGCTGCTACAAGTCGCCCTCTCATAAGATCCACTATATCTTTGGTCCTTTGGACCACTTCGGGTCCGAGCATCTTCCGCTCTCCTACTTCATCCCAGTATAAGGGAGATCGACACCTTCTTCCGTACAGGGCCTCATAAGGCGGCATTCCGATGCTAGCATGAAAGCTATTGTTATAAGAAAACTCGATCAACGGTAAGTGATCATCCCAACTTCCTTTAAGGTCTATTGCACAGACTCTCAACATATCCTCTAGTGTCTGGATGGTCCTTTCACTCTGTCCATCCGTTTGGGGATGGTACGCGGTACTCATATTTAACTTGGTCCCCGCACACTCCTGAAAGCTCCTCCAAAATCTGGAGTTGAACCTGGGGTCTCGGTCTGAGACAATGGACGCTGGGACTCCATGTCGCGTCACTATTTCCTTAAGGTAAATGTCCACCAGTCTATCGACTGTGTATCTCTCATTGATAGGAATGAAATGAGCTGACTTTGTCAGTCGGTCTATAATTACCCAAATGGCGTCGTGATTGGCTTTTGTCCTTGGCAAGCCTACAACAAAATCCATCGCTATCTGTTCCCATTTCCATTCGGGAATCTCCAGGGGTCGCAAAAGTCCACTGGGTCTCTGGTGCTCTGCCTTTACTCTTTGGCAAGTCAAACACTTGTTTACCCATTCTGCTACGTCCCTCTTCATGTTGGGCCACCAGTAATATTCCTTCAAATCCCTATACATCTTGGTACTTCCCGGGTGAATGGAATACCTTGAACTATGGCTTTCATCCAAAATCTCATCTTTAAGTTCTTGAACATTCGGAACCCAAATTCGGTAGGAGTACCTCATTATTCCTTTATCATCTTTCTCAGTATGGATCTCCTCTCCAGTCATTGACTCTCTGCCTTCATTCATTATTTTTTCCTGGCACAATCTGATCTTTTCCAATAACTCTGGCTGCATTGAGATCTCAAAAAGCTTTTCAGTTCCGGTTCCGGTTACCTTTACTTCTATTTCCATTCTCTCAAAATCCCTTATCAATTCTTCCGAAGTCGTTATCATTCTGAGTCTTTCCTTTCTACTAAGGGCATCAGCCACCACATTGGCTTTCCCTGGATGATAGAGAATCTCACAATCATAGTCCTTGATTAGTTCTAACCATCTCCTCTGGCGCATGTTGAGCTCTTTCTGCGTAAATATGTACTTGAGGCTCTTATGGTCTGTGAAAATCTCGCACTTCTCTCCATATAAGTAGTGCCTCCAAATTTTTAAAGCAAATACTATTGCCACGAGCTCAAGGTCATGAGTAGGATATCTAACCTCGTATTCCTTCAGTTGTCTCGACGCATACGCAATAACTTTACCATGCTGCATAAGCACACATCCTAATCCTTTATGCGACGCGTCACTATATATCACAAAATCTCCTTTTCCGTCCGGCAATGCTAATACCGGAGCCGTTATCAACCTTTTCTTTAATTCCTGAAAACTGTTCTCGCATTTCTCCGTCCATTCAAACTTCTCTGTCTTACGAGTAAGTCGTGTCAAAGGGGCTGCGATCTTCGCAAAGTCCTGAACAAATCTACGATAGTAGCCGGCCAATCCTATGAAACTCCTTACCTCTGTGGGTGTGGTTGGCCTTTCCCAATTTGAGACCGCCTCTATCTTGGAGGGGTCGACCAATACTCCTTCTTTATTGATCACATGTCCTAAAAACTGTACTTCATTCCGCTAGAATTCACACTTCGAGAATTTGGCATATAACTGCTCCTCTCTGAGTATTCCTAGAGCTATCCTCAAATGCTCTGCATGTTCTGCCTCAGTCCTTGAGTAGATCAAAATATCATCGATAAAAACTATCACACACTTGTCCAAGTACTTCTTAAATACTCTATTCATTAAATCCATGAAAGCCGCTGGGGCGTTGGTTAATCCAAAGGACATTACCAAGAACTCATAATGCCCATACCTGGTACGGAATGCTGTCTTGGAAATAAATTCGGGTTTAATCTTTAGTTGGTGATATCCAGTTCTCAGGTCGATCTTGGAAAAATAAACAGCATCCTTTAGCTGGTCGAACAGATCTTCTATTCTAGGTAATGGGTACCTGTTCTTTATGGTTAGCTTGTTCAACTCTCGATAGTCTATGCACAGCCTCATGCTCCCATCTTTCTTCTTAACAAATAAAACTGGTGCTCCCCATGGAGACACACTGGGTCTTATCATACCCTTATCCAAGAGTTCCTGCAATTGGATAGCTAATTCCTTCATTTCTAACGGGGCTAACCGGTAAGGTGCTTTTGAAACTGGCGCCGTCCCTGGGGTCAACTCAATAGCAAATTCAATCACTCTATCGGGTGGTAATCCCGGAAGGTCTTGTGGGAATACATCTTCAAATTCGTTGACTACTGGAATATCTTGTAAGTTGGGCACCTCCTTCTGCGTGTCCACCACATAGGCTAGGTAAGCCTCACTTCCTTTTCGTAGCATCCTTTTGGCCTGGGCCATAATCAAAAATTTCTGCGTCTGCCTCTTTCCTCTAAATATAACTTCTTTCTTCCCTGGGACATTTAACTTAACTTTCTTCCCTTTACAGTCTATCTGAGCATCGTTGCTAGATAGCCAGTCCATTCCCAAAATTACATCAAACTCCCCTAATTTAAAAGGAATCAGATCAACACTAAAGGATTGCTCCCCTATGCCTATCTCACAGGCGGGGTGAATCTGGTTAACAGGAATAATTTCCTGATTGGCTATTTCTACTTGCAAGGGTTCTATCAAGGGTTCAGCCTTAAGTCTTAACTTACGCGCAAGGTCCTTTGATATAAAAGATTTAGTTGCTCCCGAATCAAATAAAACATTTGCACTGACTGAATTTAGAGAAAGGGTACCTGCTATCACATCTGTATCTTTCATAGCATCCTGGACTGTCATGTTGAAAGTCCTCGCAGTAGGTGGCTTATTAGAAGCAGTCCTGCTTGCTCCCGAAGCTGCTGGTTTGTTCATTGGGCATTCCCTCTTCCAATGACCCGGGCGTCCACACTGATGACAAGTGGTGGTTGGAATGACGGCAGGGATTGATGATGGGCACTTAGTTGAATAGTGGCCTTCCCGACCGCACTTAAAGCAGGTTACTGGCTTTCCTTTACACTCCCCAGTGTGATTCCTTCCACATATGTTACAGGCTGGCAATGGGGGTCGAGACTGGTTGGAATAGGACATTCTTGACTTCTGGCCGCCCTGGCTCACACTCACACTCATTGGCCGCTTAAACCCAGTGTTCCTTCCTGGTAGGGACACTACTCCTCGATTAAATCTAGTTGGGAAGCTCCTTCCTGCGGAACCTCCACCCGTGCTCATACTTTTCCTCTTTATTCCTTTCTTCTCTCTTTCCTTCTGCATCTGTTCACTTCTGACTTCTACAATCGTTGCCTTTTGCACCAGAGTGGCATAATCCGTAAGCTCAAGGATTGCCACCCTATTCTGAATCCACGGTTTCAGTCCCTGCTGAAACCTCCTAGCTTTCTTTTCCTCGGTGCTCACAAACTCCGGCACAAACCTTGATAACTCAGTAAATTTCGCCTCGTACTCTGCTACAGACAAGTTATTCTGCTTTAGCTCCAAGAACTTGAGCTCCATCTGGTTTTCCATAAACCTCGGGAAATACTTTCCCAGAAACAACTGACTAAATCTCTCCCAGGTTATAATAGCATCTGTCTCCATGTTTTTCTTGGCCTCCCACCAGTAGTTAGCTTCTCCTTTCAGAAGGTAGGTAGCAAATACAGTCTTCTGTGCCTCATCGGTACTCAAAATCTCAAAAGATTTCTCCATTTCCTTTAACCATGCCCTTGCCTCAACTGGGTCGGCTGATCCGTGGAACTCAGGGGGCTTAAGGGACTTAAAAGCCCTGAAAGAGTTTGCCACAGTATTGTTATTTCCTTGAGGGGGTGGGTTGGGTTGACGTTCCAAATTCTGCCTTAGGAGTTGCATGAACTGGCTCATGGGATCCATGCCTGGGTTTGGTACTGGTTGTTCCACCTCGGTTTCTCCTTCTTCAGCCTCTATCTCAAATCCCTCAATATCATATGTTTCCTCTTCCTCTTCATACAGGGAGTCATCCTGTTCCACATAATCCTCATCTTCCTCTTCACTGTGTTCTTGGTTTCTATTGTCCTGATTATGGCTTCCCTGGTCCTCAGATCCAGGGTTCGCCCTAGTTCCAATCTTTCTTGGCGGCATGATTCTGATAATAATAAAAAAAATTATTGGGAAAATTCAACGTTAGGTCACAATCATATACAACATTGTGCCTTGCACAGCTCTTATAATGGGGAGAACGTATATCACAATTCTATTATTTTAAGAAAGTTCTAATACGAAGTGCAGTAATAATAATGATAAAAACAGTGATCCCGTCACTATGGAACTGAACCGAAAGGAAACAAATATATACATAATGCGAGAAATACATAGTTTGATCTGGTCAAAAGTACAACAGTGCTACAGTCATCTGTCCCAAAAGTGATACACAAGAGTCTATCTGTCTAGTCAGAAAAAAGGATGCTATATACAAGTCAACTATCCCGGAAAATTGGCTCTTACTAAGGCCTCGGCTAACTAGACAACTAGATTATTCCATCATCAATCCTGAATCACACACCAGAGCGGGTCAGCTCCCAAACCCTTTCCATCGCACGACAGAAGATATAGTCGGCCTGCCGCTTGGAGATCCTACCATGCCTGTCCCCCTGGAGCGATCTGAGCCTCGCTCGGGATGTGAGCTCTATCCCCGTAAGCTCCCTCCTCAAGGATCGGGGTATAGAAGCCCTAGTCTCATAAGCTCGGGTACGCCTACCCGCCCTCTCTGCATCCAACTCCCTCCTGGCCTCATCTAGTCGGCCCTCGGCAACAGCCACTCGGGTCCTCAATACATCCTGAACATATCCATGAGCTAACGAAGACTGCCTGTGGGCAGGGTCAAGAGGTGGTGAATCCGGAGCCGCTGAGGGTGCCTCCTCGGTCTGCCTAGGCTCGGAAGTATGGGTCTCTGAGCTGTCATCATCAGGAATCCAAGATAGTGGTGGAGGGGTAGGGGCTCTGACCACCGGAAGTGTGGGTAATGGGATACCAGCATACACTACCATAGGTCCAACACGCTCCTCAGCTACTGGGACCTCATCCGGGTCCTCCTCATCTGGAATAGCAATAACCTCTGTCTCTGACTCCTCTGAGGGGTCCTCCTCATCTGAAACAGCAATGACCTCCGTCTCAGGCTCCTCTGAGGGGTCCTCCTCATCCTCCTCCATCTCAGGCTCCTCCTGATCCTCAACATCTAGCAATGCCTCATTATGCTCACGCTCGAACATCTCAGGGTCCTCTATCTCAGGCGCCTACACATTAAACGAGCTAAGTTACTATCATGATACTTATAAGGGTTCCTGTAAGGGTTTTAACTGTCAGCACTACTTTAAGTAGTCCGACCATGAACTTGGCAAGAGTTCTTATTATCTTTGTGAGTTTGTTATTATATCGACGCATCATCTCTGAGGTTTAAAACGCTTGGCTCTGATACCATTTCTGTAACACCCCCAGATCCGGGGTCGGGGATCCGGGTTGTCACGGTCTTTCTTTCCACAATATCACTTCACTTAATTAATAATAATAACCTTATGATGTGACCCCACACTAACACACACCACAACCCGTTATAGTCTCAGAGATGAAATTGAAATAAGTACAAGTCTTTGAGTCCACAATTTAAAAGTTATTACAACCCAAAACGATTACTTGATAAATTTACAGTTAATTGCCATTATCTGCCACAAGTTATAATTATACATAATTGATTCTCAAAAGTAGATGGTCTGATCTACAATAGATCTACCTCTGCAGCTATAGCAGCTACAACATCATCGGGAAGACGCGGGACGCTTCCCACGCGCTTGCGCTGGGTCTGCTGGAGTCTGTCCATCTTTCCTAACTGTTGTTGTGTGATGAAGAAATAAAGCAAGAGTGAGCCTTACAGCTCGCAAGATAATATATAGTGATAACAATAATATAAGTATCTAAATGGATACTTACTAAAATCTTTTATCAAGTGTAAGATAATTACTTACTAGATATAAGTAAAAACAAGGAATGAAGTTACCAAATACTTCACTACACTTATATCATCTATAAAGCTACTTGAACTACCACTGTTCAAAGTATAAAGAGTTTTCAACAGTTCATCACATAGATGAGACTACAAAATAAGATTTGAATAGATTAAATCTTTGAAATATTATTAAAGGAAATGAAGTCATGATATACTTCATTAAGTTCTGATATATATATATATATATCCACATATAAATCTTCTTTATACAATTTCCTGAAAACCTCTGTCATGTAAAGTATGAACAGAGTTGCAATATCCAATAAATTTGGAAAGGAAAAGAATTTTGGCATAAACCAGATATCTTGCTGATCAGGCAAAGATACCCATAAGTAACCTTTTCTACTAGTAGATGGACGAATTCCCCACTGGTCATCACCCTGGTCTCAATAGGACCTTATGCTGGACTGCCACTCAGCCACTTATGCATTTGATGGACTCCCACTGAGCCACTTACACTATCATGGACGCCCACTGAGCCCATGTTGCTTATGCCGACTCAATAGATGGACTTACTTCCCGAACGTTGGGTAAGTAATCAATTCATTTACCAAAACTGCAACCTTGTTGCGAATATAAAATACACCACAGAGCCGGATCCCTCAGGTTTTGAGCGAGTATTTAAATCCCCTTAAAAAGGAAGATCTTAAATATAAAAATGAGTTTTGGGATCCGCTCTAACTTTTAAAAATCATTTTGAAGACTCGAAAACACTTTATAGAGTGTTTGGAGTAAAGCTGATTTAATGAAGTAAATCAGTCCCCAGAATATTTAGAAAATGACTGAATATTATTATTTAAATAATATTCCCATAAAGAATAATCTTTATAAAAATAATTGAAGTAGAAGTATTAAAACTTATACTTGAAACGAGTATTAAATAATCAAAGATATACTTATATGAAAGTATTATCTTTATTTGAATAATCGAAAATAAGTTTGATTATTGACACCTTATTCTTTAATAAAATAAAGAATATACCTCAGCAAATAATCGGAGTCATAGATCCTCAAATGAATATTCAAATAATATTCATTAAATAATATAAACTGAGTCATAAGCCTTCGAATAAATATTCAAATAATATTCAATAAATAATATAAAAGGAGTCATAAGTCCTCGAATGAATATTCAAATAATATTCAATAAATAATATAAAAGGAGTCATAAGTCCTCGAATGAATATTCAAATAATATTCAATAAATAAATAAAAGGAGTCATACGCCTTCGAATAATATTCGAAATAATATTCAATAATAAAATAAAGTTAAAGTTATCGAATAAACCTTATTCGATTAATAGTTTTGAAAACTATGACCATATATATATATATAAGTATATATATATATATCCATATATACAAAATCTACTCGGGATCCTCGACTCCCGGTTTTAGAAAATGTTTTCACCTTTGGGTCCCTGTACTAAGGGTATATGCAAATTACCGCTATCCTCTAGCATAGGTATTATCAACTGAATCAACAGATATATAAATGGAAAGAATGCGAAACAGGCATGCATAAATATATACCATAGCAGCATGCTTCAATATATTGCATCATTTGCTAATTAACCAACATGCATCTATCGCAAGATAATGCAAATACATATATACATCACAACAACAGTATAACGGGTAGAAAACTTGCCTGAGCGACTTGGGGGTGAGAAAGGCTCGGGACGAGTCTGATAACCTATAAACAAGAAGTAAGTTGGAATTAAACCAAAGTCACTTGTAAATCTATACTTTAACTAACTTAGACTCTAACGCTTGTTTTGCGCTCACTAATTCGCTTAAGTCACTCGGGTACCCTCGGCTCCACCATTTTTAATAATTTAACCTTTACGAGTTTTAAAGCGATTCCTTCGCGAGTGTCTTACCAACTGCCTAACACACTTACCATAAATGTTTCATACATTAATTAACCCTTTTTGGTCTTTAACCTATGTTTCAAAGTAAGGCGAGGGAAAAAGTTTCGTTCGCGAAACGCCGTTACTTGAAACGGTCGTTTCTCCTAAACCGTGCATCGGAATCGAACGAACTACATATCAAAACGAAGCTCGTAACATGAGCTATCTAAAAATGGCAGTGGTCATATTCTAGCAGGGGGTTCTCGGGTCCTAATGCTATGCACAAAAACAGTCCAAAGAAAATCGGACGTTACGACGGCTATGTTTACGCGATTTCCAATATTTTAAACCATTCAAAACCCTCCCAATTCAACCTCAAATCCAACATACAACCAACATCCATCCTTATCACATCATAACAACCCCAACCAATTCAATTTAATCATTTATACTTATGCCTAAGCTTAATTTAACCATACTTAAGTTCTTTTCATCAAAACCTCAACATTTACCATTCCATTTCACTACCATTTCAAATCCCAAACTCTAATCACAACAACAAGCTACAATATCATCCTACTAATCAAAATCATCTTATAATATATAGGAATCTAGGGTTTGGAGATGGTATACCTTCCTTGAAGTGGTGGGAGGAGCTAGGAAGCCTTAAGAAGCTTTGAGAAGTCTTAGGAAAGCTTGGATCTTCAAGAAAAACAAGAAAACTTCAAGTTAAAAAAACTTGAAAACACTATTCATAGTCTTCTTCTTTGATTAAATGAAGAAGATTGAGAAGGAATTAATGGCTTAAACTCATGATATAGTCCTAACTAAGCATGAAGATGATTAGGGAATTATCTTACCAATTTAGGAAGCTTGGATCTTGGATTTTGAATTTTTCTTGCCTTTTGAATAGTGAAAAGCCGAGAGCTTCAAGAACAAAGCCTTGGTTGCTTTTTGATTTTTGATGAAGAATGAATTTACTTGGCTTGGTTGCTTGGTTTTTGTATTTGATTTAGTCAATTACCTTCTTGCCCTTGAATTTGTGTGGTTACAAAGCCACCACACCTCCTTCCTTCCCATGTCATGCTTATGTCATCGTCATGATGTCATCCTCCCTTTCTTGTCCTCTTTCTATTGGTTGGATGACATCATTCCCACTAATCCCTTTGATTAACTTCCTAATCGTTTGCCTAATGACCGCTGATCTGTTATACGGTTCGCTTAACTTTCGTTCTCTGTAACGCCCCCAAATCCGGGGTCAGGGGATTTGGTTGTCACGATGAAACCTCAATCCAAAATAACCTGTTAAATCAATAAATAAATGCCAGCGGAAGATAATTATCATAAATGACCCCAACTAATCCAAGATCTTTTAAGGTTACGGTTCTAGAAACAAGATATCTAAATTCCAACAATAAATTTTTCTCACTTTCTTTTAAAACTCTTTTCAAAAATTCTCAACCTTAAAACTTAACCCACTAGTATAACTTTGAAAAGAAGTATACTAGGCCCAAATACAATACAAAACTATAATATAATATAATATAAACAACTTTACACAATAAAACTTACACTAGCCCGCAAACCCTGGATCAACCACCTTCCAAAAGCTTCTTCTTTGCTTCCTCGAATTACGCAGCTAAACAGCGCAAGCTAATCCTCACTGGAGGTTAAATTTAAAAACAGGCAAGTATGAGCGGAAGAAATGCTCAGCAAGATCATTATAGTAAATATAGGGTCGTTTGATATAAAACCGACATCTGCATTAGAGCAGAACATTTTTAAAAATCATAGTTGCTGAATCATAAAATTTTAGTTGAGGAACCCCAGAATTGATTCCTTAATTGTATTCAAAACCATTTTGATATTCTTGAGCGACATGCTTCAGCAATACTTTGAATCTTGACGAGAATAAAACTCGTAAAAACAGTGTTTACGGAAATATCGTAACCACAATAACATGAAACAATGATCATCGAATGAATCATAAACTTTACCCAAAACTCAACTCTTGATATTAATACTTATTTTGTTGTCATATCAAATTAGATATCAATACGAACTTTGATGCTCACAACACCCATACTGAAGTCAACATCAATCATCTATACTAATACCACATTTGATATTTAACAACAACGTAAGTATCCATAAAATCAGAAACTGAATCAAAGCCACAGTTCACTTTTAATCCAAAACAGAATCAGTACTTTTAATCCAAAACAGAATCAGTCAATAAATCATTTATTCTATGAATATCAAAAATGATATGACAATTTAGATTAGGATCATTCTCCGACGGACGTACTATCACATGCTGATCAGCCCGTGTGATAGCACAAGGTCATGATTCATGGAAACGTGACCCCAAAAACACGAGTACTCAAACAAAAAGGCATAACTAGCCTGTGGCAAAATGCTGTCATAATATTCATATGGCACTTAGAAATAGCCCTCCGCTGGACCGTCCGTCCCGGTCACTTACGCAATTATGATCCAATCTTAAAACCTTTTATTGAAATGGGGTCATGATACTCGACACCCGAAATAATTTTTTTTTTTTCCCCAATTCTTGGGTAGGAATATTCGCAACCAAATCACTTTTCTCAAAATCCAAAACATTTATAAATCCGATAATTGGATAAGTAAAATCACTTGACTATTCGGAACATAGAATAGCAGGGGGTACTTGCGTAAACAGAATCATTTAATTTAGCGATATGTAAAACGTTTATCAATTCTAAACTGAGAATAGGGAAAACAATACTTGCATAATATAATTCGAAATAAACATCACTTGAATGATAAGTGAAGTCAGGGGTACTTGCCTTTGGGTTTTAAGCAGTTAGTCACACTCGCAAAACCACATATATTCTGACATTCTGTCTCAAAACATCACCATCTTTATTCTACTAATTCTTGGGCCTGCTGCTCATGCAGTGCTGCAACCCACTATTCCATATTATTCAACTCTAGCTTTTATCCACTTCATCTGGTCCTGATCGTCTTGAAAGACTCGTATCTATAATTAAAACATAATACTTTAAATCGTCTAATCGATAATCACTCGACGAACTACGCGTCAAAAGCCTATCGTCTACCCATACGATAGCCCATACATAAATAAGACAATCAAACAAAAGACTCTTGATCCATATACACACATAATTCACATAACACATAAACACATAACTCACGTATCACTTAATTCATATCACATATGACTCAGTTCATCAAAAGGCTCGACTCGATATGTTTAAAACTGAAATCAGGTCAAAAATATGATTTTTCGATCAATAATCGACTCAGAATAACTTGTAAAACAAACGACCTTTCGAAACAAAAAGGATTTGGGTCTCGAAAGTATTTTTATTGAAAGCGGAATATTTTTCTGAGTCTGTACGCGTTCGTTTCGTATTAAACGGATAAACGGTTTATTTATTATGAATTTTTGAACATTTTTCAGAATAAAAACAATCTCCGAATCATTTAATAATTAAATAATAGGGCTCGAACACTCGAAAATAATTTTATAAAAATTATCGAGCTTGGAAAATAATTTAAAATAATATTTTAAAGCCCAAAACTATTTTTCGGAATTTTTAAATCAAGAATAAATAATTAAATCTAATTAAATAATCAATTAAAATTTATTAATAACTAATTAAATTAATTAATCAATTAACATTTAAATTAATTGACTAATTAAATAATTAATTATCAACTAAAATTAATTAATTAAATAATTTGGATTTATTTTTGAATTAAAAATAAATTTTCAGAATTAAAATAATGATTTTCAAAATAAAAATGAATTTTTAGAAATTAAAATTAGGATTTTTAAATTATTTTAAATACAAAAATCTGGAAAACAGAAATGAAATTAGGGGTTAGGGTTTAAGAAGATCAAACACGGGTTTCAATCGGGTTGAAACCGGGTCAGGTTTCGGGTTGGGGAAGAACGAACCGGGTCGGAATGAACTCTGACCGGTTTCTGGGAAAATCCCAGATTCCGGCGAGTCTGACCGACGCCGACGGCTCGATTCCCAGACTCTGGTGATCTCAGTTCACCTCCAAACGACTTCCTTGCATCGTTTTTCCAACACAATTCTGACAAACACAGACCCAACAATCCAGATTAAGTCATAACGATAACAAACGCAACTCGAATCGATCATTCCGATCAAAACCGGTCATAACTCCGGCTGACTTCAAGAACAACCGATCAAAACTCGATTTTCTCCGATTGAACACCAAATTCAACACTTCAGGTATGAAAATGAAGCTCGGGATATGTACAATCTAACTAAAACATCCAGAACAACAATCAACATCTCCAATAAAAAAAAACATGAAAATTTAAAACTATTAACACCAAAACTCGGTTTATACTATTCTACACTCGAACATCATAAATATCTATATAAATCGACTGTAATTTAGCATACGAAGCTAACCCAAACATCAAATTCATCCAACAATCACTGCAAACAAAAAACCCGAATTTGACCCCAAGAACAAAAAAAAATCAAATTGCAGAGTAATCAACCTTAATCAATGATATTGATATCATCAGAACGGGCTCGTTGAGAGCTTCAATTCGGTTACTAGAACGTCAAAAACGGAGATCTGTAGCTCATGGGATCATCAATCAAAGATCAAGAATAACATTTCACCCCCAATTTATTTTTCTATTTCCTGAATTTTTAATGAAAAGATGAATAAAATAAAAAGGATGTTGCAACTATTTATATTTTTGAAAATAATATTCCCCAAATATCAATAAACGATGTTTTGAACTCGCAATTTAATTCAAGTAGACCCAAAAATAATACTTTAAGGGGAATGATTTTAAAATAATATTTTAAATAAATACCATAAATATATTAAAATCCCCCAAATATTATGAATATTCAAGGTTTTCTCTGTAAATCATATGTTTTAACTGCTTGCTTATGAATATATGTATACAAATAAAATAAGAAACGACTATTTATACTTATGGAATATTGATACCTGTTGGATCGTATTGGATCCAAAAATAGGTTACTTAGCCACTAAGTAATTATAAAACGATACAATTCAATACCAGAATTGGATAATTATCAAAACCGAGCTTTTTATAAAACATTATATACGAGAATAATATAAAAATATCCCGTCTCTCGAGAATACGGGTTTTATTGATTACCGAAATGATTGTCGTATCGAAAATATTGTGCCGGGCCGCGCACGGGTTAAACCGTAATCCGAATCGAAAAAGTCAAAACACGGAAAATGTCCGGAATTACCAGATTAGGTTAGGAAGGAGTTTTCGGAAAAGTTTCGGGTTGTAAAAACGCAAAAACGATTGAAGTCGGATGATTCCCGGCTTTATAAAATAATTTTGGTAATTATTCATAAAATAATTAATAATTCATAAATTAATATAAAATCATCTAACAGTCCAAAAATTACCAGAAAAATATCACAATTATCTATATTTTATTCTGGACATATAATAATTCAAATATTCAAATAATATCACATCTAAACACCCGAACATCAATTCCACTTGTCATATAATTCACTAAAATTTACATAAAATCACATAAATAATTTCAAATAATTATAATAATAATATCTAAAAATATGGGATATTACAATCTACCCACCTTATAAGGATTCCGTCCTCGGAATCAGCAGAAGAAAGCACTAAGGGTTTTCTAACCAACTTTCCATTCCCAAATAATCCTAGTTTTCCATAATCTCAAATAAATCTTGTATTCGTTGTATGATAAAACTTTTATAGGAGCTTCACCGTGCACCACTGTTCCATTCACCTCTTTTGACCAATTCCTCAATAGAATCGCTTTTACTGATTGCGAGAAAGAAGAATAGAGAGAAAGATAAAGAGAAAGAAAAAGAAAGAGAGAGGGAGAGATAAGTGGAGAGAGAGAAATAAGAAACAGACTGACTTCGTTGTACGCTACTGACATTTTAATTGCATTGCATTTCACTGTCGTCCTTGGTAATTCCATCACATCGCTTTACTTTGACTTGACCAAGATAACTCAGCTTAACTTGATTGGCATACCTTCGAATGTTTGAGATGATAAAATCATGGAATTTCAAAAAGAAAAGAATTTGATATCATAACAGATGTCTCACCATTGTGGGTACCAAAGTCTGAATTTATGAGAAGGTATTGTTGAAATGAAAGAATAACTGAAAGAATAACTGAGAGGTCAATATGATCAAACGAACTTGGTATTGCGTGTCCAAATTAAGACACTACTAAAGGTTGTTAACCTTCATGTATTCACAATACACACAAGTGATGGCGTCCCATCCAACTCCTATCACACAGACAGGGATACCTTGTGTCCCCTATAGTTAGGGTTGTTCATCCCAGTCAGAATAAAATAATATCAAAGGAATTGAAAATCAAATGAATAAAACTGAAAGGATTTCAAAGCTGATAATTCTGAAGGAATAGAATCCAGAGAACAAAATTTTGGCACCAGATGAGCAAGTGGTGTCACATTACCAAGAAACTATCCACCAAATAAGAAAAGTGGAAGTTAAATTATAATAACTTGACAGAGCTATCAAAACCTGAAAAATAGGCTTCATGACAGCCTCTGGCACATTTAAAACACAGATAGGATTGAAAATGAGTGTTAGGGAATATATCTTCTAACTGATATTTCTTTTTGAGAGAAGTCAAAAGAAATTATAGAAAGAGAAGGTATTGCCAAAGTCTTAATATTTATCTTCAATTTGAACTCTTCAGTTGACTCGCCCTCTGATTCTAGACGCTCCTTAACGTTCCAAAGATATCGATAATCTCCATCGTCGTCGAATCGTAGTAGTCTCGAAAGATTCCACCATAGAAATTTGCAACTGCCAAGAGTTCTATCCAGCTCAACACAACCATTTCAAATGAATACGCCTATCTTAACTTACTCGTTGGTACTATATCCAATAGTCCAACAGGAACCCGATATGAGCTCAAACGTCCTCACATAGCTATACACACTCCTACACACTCTCGTTTCTAGTTTACTATAACCTCAGCTCTGATACCAACTGTAACGCCCCCAAATCCGGGGTCAGGGGATTTGGTCGTCACGATGAAACCTCAATCCAAAATAACCTGTTAAATCAATAAATAAATGCCAGCGGAAGATAATTATCATAAATGACCCCAACTAATCCAAGATCTTTTAAGGTTACAGTTCTAGAAACAAGATATCTAAATTCCAACAATAAATTTTTCTCACTTTCTTTTAAAACTCTTTTCAAAAATTCTCAACCTTAAAACTTAACCCACTAGTATAACTTCGAAAAGAAGTATACTAGGCCCAAATACAATACAAAACTATAATATAATATAATATAAACAACTTTACACAATAAAACTTACACTAGCCCGCAAACCCTGGATCAACCACCTTCCAAAAGCTTCTTCTTTGCTTCCTCGAATTACGCAGCTAAACAGCGCAAGCTAATCCTCACTGGAGGTTAAATTTAAAAACAGGCAAGTATGAGCGGAAGAAATGCTCAGCAAGATCATTATAGTAAATATAGGGTCGTTTGATATAAAACCGACATCTGCATTAGAGCAGAACATTTTTAAAAATCATAGTTGCTGAATCATAAAATTTTAGTTGAGGAACCCCAGAATTGATTCCTTAATTGTATTCAAAACCATTTTGATATTCTTGAGCGACATGCTTCAGCAATACTTTGAATCTTGACGAGAATAAAACTCGTAAAAACAGTGTTTACGGAAATATCGTAACCACAATAACATGAAACAATGATCATCGAATGAATCATAAACTTTACCCAAAACTCAACTCTTGATATTAATACTTATTTTGTTGTCATATCAAATTAGATATCAATACGAACTTTGATGCTCACAACACCCATACTGAAGTCAACATCAATCATCTATACTAATACCACATTTGATATTTAACAACAACGTAAGTATCCATAAAATCAGAAACTGAATCAAAGCCACAGTTCACTTTTAATCCAAAACAGAATCAGTACTTTTAATCCAAAACAGAATCAGTCAATAAATCATTTATTCTATGAATATCAAAAATGATATGACAATTTAGATTAGGATCATTCTCCGACGGACGTACTATCACATGCTGATCAGCCCGTGTGATAGCACAAGGTCATGATTCATAGAAACGTGACCCCAAAAACACGAGTAGTCAAACAAAAAGGCATAACTAGCCTGTGGCAAAATGGTGTCATAATATTCATATGGCACTTAGAAATAGCCCTCCGCTGGACCGTCCGTCCCGGTCACTTACGCAATTATGATCCAATCTTAAAACCTTTTATTGAAATGGGGTCATGATACTCGACACCCGAAATAATTTTTTTTTTTTCCCCAATTCTTGGGTAGGAATATTCGCAACCAAATCACTTTTCTCAAAATCCAAAACATTTATAAATCCGATAATTGGATAAGTAAAATCACTTGACTATTCGGAACATAGAATAGCAGGGGGTACTTGCGTAAACAGAATCATTTAATTTAGCGATATGTAAAACGTTTATCAATTCTAAACTGAGAATAGGGAAAGCAATACTTGCATAATATAATTCGAAATAAACATCACTTGAATGATAAGTGAAGTCAGGGGTACTTGCCTTTGGGTTTTAAGCAGTTAGTCACACTCGCAAAACCACATATATTCTGACATTCTGTCTCAAAACATCACCATCTTTATTCTACTAATTCTTGGGCCTGCTGCTCATGCAGTGCTGCAACCCACTATTCCATATTATTCAACTCTAGCTTTTATCCACTTCATCTGGTCCTGATCGTCTTGAAAGACTCGTATCTATAATTAAAACATAATACTTTAAATCGTCTAATCGATAATCACTCGACGAACTACGCGTCAAAAGCCTATCGTCTACCCATACGATAGCCCATACATAAATAAGACAATCAAACACAAGACTCTTGATCCATATACACACATAATTCACATAACACATAAACACATAACTCACGTATCACTTAATTCATATCACATATGACTCAGTTCATCAAAAGGCTCGACTCGATATGTTTAAAACTGAAATCAGGTCAAAAATATGATTTTTCGATCAATAATTGACTCAGAATAACTTGTAAAACAAACGACCTTTCGAAACAAAAAGGATTTGGGTCTCGAAAGTATTTTTATTGAAAGCGGAATATTTTTCTGAGTCTGTACGCGTTCGTTTCGTATTATACGGATAAACGGTTTATTTATTATGAATTTTTGAACATTTTTCAGAATAAAAACGATCTCCGAATCATTTAATAATTAAATAATAGGGCTCGAACACTCGAAAATAATTTTATAAAAATTATCGAGCTTGGAAAATAATTTAAAATAATATTTTAAAGCCCAAAACTATTTTTCGGAATTTTTAAATCAAGAATAAATAATTAAATCTAATTAAATAATCAATTAAAATTTATTAATAACTAATTAAATTAATTAATCAATTAACATTTAAATTAATTGACTAATTAAATAATTAATTATCAACTAAAATTAATTAATTAAATAATTTGGATTTATTTTTGAATTAAAAATAAATTTTCAGAATTAAAATAATGATTTTCAAAATAAAAATGAATTTTTAGAAATTAAAATTAGGATTTTTAAATTATTTTAAATACAAAAATCTGGAAAACAGAAATGAAATTAGGGGTTAGGGTTTAAGAAGATCAAACACGGGTTTCAATCGGGTTGAAACCGGGTCAGGTTTCGGGTTGGGGAAGAACGAACCGGGTCGGAATGAACTCTGACCGGTTTCTGGGAAAATCCCAGATTCCGGCGAGTCTGACCGACGCCGACGGCTCGATTCCCAGACTCTGGTGATCTCAGTTCACCTCCAAACGACTTCCTTGCATCGTTTTTCCAACACAATTCTGACAAACACAGACCCAACAATCCAGATTAAGTCATAACGATAACAAACGCAACTCGAATCGATCATTCCGATCAAAACCGGTCATAACTCCGGCTGACTTCAAGAACAACCGATCAAAACTCGATTTTTTCCGATTGAACACCAAATTCAACACTTCAGGTATGAAAATGAAGCTCGGGATATGTACAATCTAACTAAAACATCCAGAACAACAATCAACATCTCCAATAAAAAAAAACATGAAAATTTAAAACTATTAACACCAAAACTCGGTTTATACTATTCTACACTCGAACATCATAAATATCTATATAAATCGACTGTAATTTAGCATACGAAGCTAACCCAAACATCAAATTCATCCAACAATCACTGCAAACAAAAAACCCGAATTTGACCCCAAGAACAAAAAAAAATCGAATTGCAGAGTAATCAACCTTAATCAATGATATTGATATCATCAGAACGGGCTCGTTGAGAGCTTCAATTCGGTTACTAGAACGTCAAAAACGGAGATCTGTAGCTCATGGGATCATCAATCAAAGATCAAGAATAACATTTCACCCCCAATTTGTTTTTCTATTTCCTGAATTTTTAATGAAAAGATGAATAAAATAAAAAGGATGTTGCAACTATTTATATTTTTGAAAATAATATTCCCCAAATATCAATAAACGATATTTTGAACTCGCAATTTAATTCAAGTAGACCCAAAAACAATACTTTAAGGGGAATGATTTTAAAATAATATTTTAAATAAATACCATAAATATATTAAAATCCCCCAAATATTATGAATATTCAAGGTTTTCTCTGTAAATCATATGTTTTAACTGCTTGCTTATGAATATATGTATACAAATAAAATAAGAAACGACTATTTATACTTATGGAATATTGATACCTGTTGGATCGTATTGGATCCAAAAATAGGTTACTTAGCCGCTAAGTAATTATAAAACGATACAATTCAATACCGGAATTGGATAATTATCAAAACCGAGCTTTTTATAAAACATTATATACGAGAATAATATAAAAATATCCCGTCTCTCGAGAATACGGGTTTTATTGATTACCGAAATGATTGTCGTATCGAAAATATTGCGTCGGGCCGCGCACGGGTTAAACCGTAATCCGAATCGAAAAAGTCAAAACACGGAAAATGTCCGGAATTACCAGATTAGGTTAGGAAGGAGTTTTCGGAAAAGTTTCGGGTTGTAAAAACGCAAAAACGATTGAAGTCGGATGATTCCCGGCTTTATAAAATAATTTTGGTAATTATTCATAAAATAATTAATAATTCATAAATTAATATAAAATCATCTAACAGTCCAAAAATTACCAGAAAAATATCACAATTATCTATATTTTATTCTGGACATATAATAATTCAAATATTCAAATAATATCACATCTAAACACCCAAATATCAATTCCACTTGTCATATAATTCACTAAAATTCACATAAAATCACATAAATAATTTCAAATAATTATAATAATAATATCTAAAAATATGGGATATTACATTCTCGTTTATCGTTTGAAGGATCATACCCGGGATCTTATTACTTAGGTTCCCTTAACCTTTCTCAATACATTATATTCCTTTTTATGATTCTCTATTATAATCCTTTAATTTAAATCCTTTTTATCCTGTTACCTTATACTCAATTCTCTCCGTATCTTGTGGATTTCCGGGAAAAACCAAAGTGTTCGGAATTGGATTCTGACGATCTTTACATACAGTTATAAACTTCATAGAGTACTAATAATATCCCAGAATATCCATAACAGAACCCCTACATAGTGTGGCGTGAAAAGTTTCTTCATTCAGCTAAAACACTATTCACAAGGGTTACAAAAAGTTGAAAATTTTGGGGTTATTACATAACGGGTCCTAAAGTTAAGAACAGAACAGTTAAGGAAAATCAGGCATTATGACATTTATGTTTACGTGATTTCCAATTTAATTAACACTCTAAATTATCATCAATTCACTCACAACCACCAATACAACAATATTCAACCATCATACTACAAACTCAGTCCCCAACTCCAAGTTTTACCAATTTATCCAACCAATCAAAGACCCAATATTCAAAACCAATACAAATCCACCAAAACTACTTATAATCAAAGATCAAGCCTTAATACTAACAATGCTTCAATAAAACTTAATGGAATCATAAAATCAAAGCTAGGGTTTGAATTTGATACCTTCCTTGGTAGGTGTTAAGTTGCTAGGAAGCCTTAGGGAGCCTTAATCTAACCTCCTACAAGCTTCATCTTTCCAAAGAAATCAAGAACACAAAGTTAGGTTTTGAAGTTTCTAAACGTCAGATTGAAAGAACTGTCAAAACGAGGGTCTTACCATGCTTATTTGGATGAGACTTGTGAACAAGAGTTGTAGGCCATCTCAATACCTTTCCAAGGAGCTATAGAAAATACTATTTGAGTGAGTATTAAAAGAGATATGGTAGTTTGAAGTTGCTGCTCTGGTTTTGGCCGAGAGCTTGCTTCTTTAAAATGAAAAGTCAAGTTTGTGTTATGATTTTTTTGTTTTGTTTCTTTGTTTATGGCTTGGATAATTTTGAGGATTTACCATGGTAAAAAATGAATGGCTCACAATCAACCAACAACACACTTCTTTTTGTCATGCTTAGGTCATCATTCTTATGTCATCCAATTGCCACATGTCTCTTCCTTGTGGTTTGATGATGTCAAAATCCTTGGCTTCTTGTACAAGCTTGTCTCTGGGTCGCTTATTTGTTTTACGGTTCACTTAACTTTCGTTCTCGTTCGTCGTTTGAGGGATCATATCCGGGATCTTATTAATTGGGTTCCCCTAAACCTTTCTCAATATTTTATATTCCTTTTTATGATCCCCTCTTAAAATCCTTGAATTTAAATCCTTTTTATCCTGTCACCTTATACTCAATTCTTTCGGTATTTGGTGGATTTTCGGGAAAAAATCAAAGTGTTCGGATTTGGATTCTGACGATCTTTACATACACTTATTTACTTTATGAAGTACTAATACGATCTTAGAATTTCCATAACAGTACTCCTGTATAGTGTGGTCTGATAATTTTCCTTAATCAGCATCATCAGCAAAAGTTACTATTCATCAGGGTTTCAAAAATTCCAAAAATTGGGGTTATTACATTGACTTAGCGCCTGAGACGTAGCCAGTGACTACGGCCTTACCCAAAATGGCACCAGTTAAAATGAGGAAGTTAGCAAAGTAGATACAAGAGATGTTCGAAGAAGAAGCGATTAGACCCATCATATCCTGTAAGGTGCACCAGTACTAATTGTTAATAAGAAAATGGAAGTATGAGATTATGCGTCGAGTAGCGAAAGCTCAACAAGTTTACTATCAAAAACAAGAAGTTTATATGATGTAGAGAAGGGTGAAGAAAGTTTTACGAAGATAAATGAAAGAATGGTTACAACACCTGCTTTATTATTTTGAAAGTATTAAGGAGATTTGGTAGTGTATAGTGATGCTTCTCATAAGAAAGTAGGAAGTATGTTGATGCAGCACCATAAAGTTATTGTATATGCACCCAGACAACCGAAACCTTATGAGCAGAAGTATCCTACTCATAATTGGGACTAGCAGGAATAATATTCGCTTTGAAAGATTGAGAAACATGATATGTATGGGGAAAGGTGTAAGATCTATATGCACCATAAAAGTTTGAAGTATGTATTCACAAGGAAAAGCAAATGTAGAGGCAAACGAAAAGCAAAAAGGAGAGAACGAACATAGAAATTGTACCAGAAGAATTATCTACAAAATTTTAGAAGTTGAAATTGGAAGTTAGAGTTTATAATCCAAAAGGGGCAAGGATGGATAGTATGACCTTTCAGTCAAAGTTGTTAATGTTGGGAACCACGGACTTAGGGTGTTACTACGTTTTATGATAAAGATTACGAAAAGAGGATTACCTTGTTAATGGTTGATTCCACGCTCTTCTATTGTATTCCCAAATTCCCTTGAGCGAAGTGTGGCCTCCGTCTTCTCAAGTTATCCTCTCTTCTTGCTCCTTGGTGGCTACAATATGTTTTCACACAATTTCCAAGCAAGAAGAGAATAAGAATATATATAGGCTACAATAGGGACCATGGATAATTAGGTTGGGCCTTCTAATTACATCTTGAGCCTAGCCCAATGTAATTAAATATTAATTCAATCCACTAAAGAATTAATATTTGCACTACCTTTCCTAATACCGTAATTTAATTAATTCGGTTCCAATATTATTTGCTTATTAAATTCCCCATGTTTAAAATAGCATATGTCTATTAATTAAATAAATTACTGATAATTTATTTAATTAATATCTTTTATCCTTGATCATCCACTCAACCTTTATTTAATTATGCCAGAATAAATTCCACCTGCAGGGTTTCACATAATTAAATCTTTTTGAGCTTTCAAAGGGACATCATTAACCCGAATATTATCAGGACATAGATTCCTTCAATAAATAATATCCACCATGTATATAATTCCATCACCCAAAATATAATGATATAATTCAAAAGAATTATTTCATATATAAATCAAAGCATGTAAATAATATACACGTGTCAATTACTATTTCCGGATTAAGAACCTAAGAATTAATAATAACATAGAATCTTAGTTCTCCTTCTTAATCAGTATTAAGGGAAAATTCTAAATTTGATCCTGTTCAATATACACAAAGTATACTAGTATTATTTATTAGTCAATATAAACTAATCTAAATAATACTACAGCCATACCAGTGGATTGTCCAACACCACCTGTGTTGTGAACCTTATTATATTATATAACCGTATTTAACAATCTAATATTATGTATCCCATTTGATACTAGATTATTCACAATATATAATATTAGACAACATGTAAACATTCAAATGATTCTCAAATAAACTGGCCAGAAATAAATGTACATACTTCAAATAAATATTTTCAGTATACATTAACAATCTCCCACTTATACTCAAAATATTCTATGTGTACATCAGTGTTTATTTAATCCACTATTACATAAAAATCTATGTGTCCATCCATCTGACTCCTATCGCTTCCACATGCTTGTCAAAAACCTTGGTTGGCAAGCTCTTTGTGAAAGGATCTGCTCGGTTGTCTTCTGATGATATGTGAGCCACAACTATATCCCCTCACTTTACGATTCCTCGTATGAGATGATACTTACGTTCAATATGTTTAGCTGCTTTGTGGTCTCGCGGTTCCTTTGAATTTGCCACAGCACCAGTGTTATCACAATACACCGTCAAGCTCCTAGGCAAATTAGGTACCACATCTAAGTCCAAAAGGAAGTTCCTGAACCATACAGCCTCCTTGGCAGCCTCAGAGGCCGCCACGTACTCGGCCTCCATGGTGGAGTCTGCAATGCATTTCTGCTTTACACTCCTCCATATAACGGCTCCACCTCCCAAAGTAAAAACATATTGCGAGGTTGATTTCCTCTTATCCCTATCTGATTGGAAATCTGAATCAGTATATCCCAAAGGAAATAGATCTGAGGCCTTGTAAATTAACATATACTCCTTAGTCCTTCTCAGGTACTTGAGTATAGTTTTTACTGCACTCCAATGTTCCTGACATGGGTTCGACTGATATCTACTAACCATGCCTACAGCAAAGCAGATGTCAGGCCTCGTACATAACATAGCATACATTAAGCTTCCACATGCTGAAGCATAAGGAACTACTTTCATGCTCTCTATATCCTTAGGTGTCGAAGGACACTGCTTCTTAGATAGAGCAACTCCATGCTTAAAAGGTAAAAAACCTTTCTTAGAGTTCTGCATGTTAAAACGAGCTAATACTTCATCAATGTAGGGCTCTTGAGATAAAGCCAACATCCTTTTCTTGAGATCCCTTATAACTTTGATCCCAAGGATGTATGCCGCTTCACCTAAGTCCTTCATGTCAAATTGTTTGAACAACCATGCCTTTACTGATGACAACATCTCAACATTGTTTCCAATGAGTAAAATATCATCTACATATAGTACTAGAAAAACCACTGCATTACCTTCACTTCTCTTATACACGCACAATTCGCTTGGACTTTGATCAAATCCATATGACTGGACTGCCTGATCAAAACGAATATTCCAGTCTCTAGAAGCTTGTTTAAGTCCATAAATAGACCTCTTAAGCTTACATACTGAATCCTTTTGGTTGCTGCATATAGATGGTTTCTTCAAGACTTCCATTAAGAAAAGCTATCTTGACATCCATTTGCCAAATCTCATAATCGAGATGAGCTGCTATAGATAAAAGAATACGGATTGACTTAAGCATGACTACCGGTGAAAAGGTTTCCTCATAATCGATACCTTCTTTCTGAGTATACCCTTTCGCAATAAGTATTGCTTTCCATGCTTTCACCTTTTTATCTAATCCCCTCTTTTTCTTGTAGATCCACTTACATCCAATAGGTTTGATACCTTTGGGTGGTTCCACGAGCTCCCAGACCTGATTAGAATACATTGATTCTATCTCAGATTCCATCACCTTTTGCCAAAGATCTGCATCTTTGTCTTGTACTGCCTCTTCGTATGTACGGGGATCATCATCATGTTCACCAGGGACCAAGTCTGAAGACTCTCCCAAAAACATGAATCTATCAGGATGTTGAACAACCCTCCCTATAATATCCCATATTTTCAAATCTTATTATTATAATTATTTGGAATTATTTATGTGATTTTACGTGAATTTTGGTGAATTATCTAATAAGTGGAATTGATGTTTGGGTGTTTATATGTGATATTATTTGAGTATTTGAATTATTATATGTCCAGAATAAAATATAGATAATTGTGATATTTTTCTGGTAATTTTTGGACTGTTAGATGATTTTATATTAATTTATGAATTATTAATTATTTTCTGAATAATTACCAAAATTATTTTATAAAGCCGGGAATCGTCCGACTTCAACCGTTTTTGCGTTTTTATAACCCGAAACTCTTCCGAAAACTCCTTCCTAACCTAATCTGGTAATTCCGGACATTTTCCGTGTTTTGACTTTTTCAATCCGGATTACGGTTTAACCCGTGCGCGGCCCGGCGCAATATTTTCGATACGATAGTTATTTCGGTAATCAATAAAACCCGTATTTTCGAGAGACGGGATATTTTTATATTATTCTCGTATATAATGTTTTATAAAAAGCTCGGTTTTGATAATTATCCAATTTTGGTATGGAATCGGATCGTTATTGCAGTTACTTAGCGGCTAAGCAACTAATTTAATGATCCAAAACGATCCAAAACGATCCAGAACGATCCAATATTCCATAAATATAAATAGCCTATTTCTTATTTCGTTTATTCCGTTTATTCATTTGCAACCAGTTAAAACACCGTAAATACAGAGAAAAACCCGAGAAAACCGATACGTTCCCGAGAATCAAACACACGAACGAAGGCGTTATCGAACTCCGATTCGGGCGTGCAGCATATCAAAACGAAGCTCTCGAAATCTTCTTTCTGAATCAATCATCAGTTTCTGCCCAGAAATCACCATAATTTTCTTATTTAATTATTTATATTCGAATTATTTGATAATTAAATGATGAATTTTTGTTCTTGATGTTGTTGATGTGATTTGATGCTTCCATGTTGTAGAGCATGTTTTTCTGGTCGATTTGGTATATTATACTTCAAAAATAGAGCTCAGTATCATATAGAAATTGAGGTTTGATTTTTCTGAAAATTCTTTGAAAAAGTGTTCTTGGTGTTCTTGAGAATCAAACTAGAATTTGAAGGTGATGCCGACTTCAGATTTCGATGTTCTAGTAACAAAAAAGAAGCCCTCGATCTGTTTTTTCATAATACCTTATCAAAATCATCTAACAATAGGTAATTTTTAAATTCGAATTTCTAGGGTTCATGGGTCGAATTGGGTATTTTTGATTTAAGGGTTATTGATAAATTCTGATGCTTGGAATAGCTTTTGGATGTAATTTGCAATCGAATTGTATAATAATTTGAACCAAACGATTCCTGGAACTATATAGTCGAGTTTTCAAGTTTTTGAAAATTTTGAATCGATTTTTTTTAGTTTGTTCTTGATTATTGGTTTGTTTTGATTATTGGATAATATTCTCTGTGATCTAAGCTTTAATTCCCTCCATGTCTCGTCAGTTTTGGTTTCGATTTAACGAAACCGAGTTTTTCCGGTGTAACTCGCCGGTGTTCTTCGTTGGTTTCGCCGGAGAATGAGTTTCCAGGAAGTTGTGTTGATGTTGTGATGTTAATAAATTAGCTGGATTAATTTGCAAGCTATTGGATCAAAAACCGCAGAAAACCGTGTTGATTTGGGGCCTGATCGGAGACTCGCCGATTCCGGCGAGGCTACCGGTTTCTGGGGCAAACCCAGATTCCGGTGAACCTTCCACCGGTTCCGGTGGTCTTCTCCGGCCACTCAAGAACTCCACCCGACCCGTATTCCTTCTTTTATGACCCGACTTTGATTCTGTTTTCTGCTATTTCAAAACCAAAAGCATGTTTCTGGATTTTCTTTTTATAAATAATTCAAAAATCCTATTTTAATTTCTGAAAATTCATTTTATTTTGAAAATCATTATTTTAATTCTGAAAATTTATTTTAATTCAAAAATAAATCAAAATTATTTAGTTAATTAATTTTAGTTGATAATTATTTATTTAATTAGTCAATTAATTTAAATATTAATTGATTAATTAATTTAATTAGTTATTAATTAATTTTAATTGATTATTTAATTAGATTTAATTATTTATTTTGATTTAAAAATTCCGAAAAATAGTTTTGAGCTTTAAAATATTATTTTAAATTATTTTTCCAGGCTCGATAATTGTTATAAAATTATTTTTGAGTGTTCGAGCCCTATTATTTAATTATAAAATGATTCGGAGACCGTTTTAATTCCGAAAAATGTTCAAAAATTCATAATAAATAAACCGTTCGTCCGTTTAATATGAAACGAACGCGTACAGACTCAGAAAAATATTCCGCTTTCATTAAAAATACTTTCGAGACCCAAATCCTTTTTGTTTCGAAAGGTCGTTTGTTTTAAAAGTTATTCTGAGTCGATTATTGATCGAAAAATCATATTTTGACCTGATTTCAGTTTTAAATATATCGAGTCGACCCTTTTGACGAACTGAGTCATATGTGATATAAATTATGTGATACGTGAGTTATGTGTTTACATGCTACGTGAATTATGTGCATACGTGGGTCAATGGTCTTGTGTTTCACTGTCTTCTTTATATGCGGGTTGTCGTATGGGTAGACAATAGGGTTTGACGCGCAGTTCGTCGAGTAATTATCGTTTAGACAATTAAAGTTCTATATTTTAATTATAGATGCGGATCATTCGAGTTGATCAAGACAAGATGTTGGATAAAGAGTGAGATGGAATGGAAGTGGATATCTGGCTTCTAGCAATCGCAGGAGCAGCATATCAGTAAGGTGTTGAAAAGCAGGACGGAGATGTCTTGAGACAGAATGTCATAATAGATGCGTCTTTGCGAGTGTGACTAACTGCTAAAACCCAAAGGCAAGTACCCCTGACTTCACTTATCATTCAAGTGACGTTTATTTCGAATTATATTATGCAAGTATTGCTTTCCCTATTCTCTGTTCGGAATAGATAAATGTTTTACATATCGCTGAATTAAATAATTCTGTTTATGCAAATACTCATCTGCTATACTATATTCAGAATAGTCAAGTGATTTTACTTATCCAATTTCTGGATTTATAAATGTTTTGGATTTTGAGAAAAGTGATTTGGTTGTGAATATTCCTACCCAAGTTAATGGGGGAATAAAATTATTTCGGGTGTCGAGTATTATGACCCCTTTTCAATAAAAGGTTTTGAGATTTGATGGTTACTGGTAGCGTAAGAGGCCGAGGCACCGGTCCAGCGTGAGCTATTATACGGAAGTACAATACAGAAGTGTAATATCTTACAAGGCTAGTTATGCCTTTTTCTGGCGCCCTATAGGTACCGTATGTCTTCGGGATACGGGTAGTACCTATATTTACGGTATACTGCGGGATACCGGTGCTGTTTCATGACTGATCATCAGGAACAGCATAGTGCATAATTTGGTTCCATTCGAAATTATTATATTGATTTTGACATCTTACAAGGAATGATTTATTGAGTATTTTATTTTTGGATAAAAGATGAAATGTGGTTTTGATTCAGTTTCTTATTTTGCTTATACTTACGTTATTGTTAAATATCAAAGGTGGTATTAGTATAGATGATTGATGTTGACTTCAGTATGGGTGTTGTGAGCATCAAAGTTCGTATTGATATCTAATTTGATATAACAGCAAAGTAAGTATTAATTTGAAGAGTTCGGTTTTGAATGAGTTTATGATCCACTCTATAATCATTGTTTCATGTTATTGTTGTTTACGATACTTCCGTAAACACTGTTTTACGAGTTTTATTCTCGTCAAGATTCAAAGTATTGCTGAAGCATTTCGCTCAAAAATATCAAAATGGTTTTGATTACAATTAAGGAATCAATTCTGGGATTCCTCAACTAAAATTTTATAATTCAGCAATTATGATTTTAAATGTTCTGCTCTAATGCAGATGTTGGTTTTATGTCAAAACAACCCTATATATGCTATAATGAACTTGCTGAGCATTTCTTTCGCTCATACTTGCCTGTTTTTAAATTTAACCTCCAGTGAGGATTAGCTTGCGCTACTTAGCTGCGAAATTCGAGGAAGCAAAGAAGAAGCTCTTGGAAGGTGGTTGGTCCAGGGTTTGCGGACTAGTGTAAGTTTTATTGTGTAAAGTTATTTATATTAGATTATATTATAGTTGTATATTTTATTTGGGCCTAGTATACTTCATTTCGAAGTTATACTAGTGGGTTTAATTGTGAGTTGGAATTTATTGAAAAGAGTTTTAAAAGAAAGTGAGAAAAATTTATTTGTGGAATTTTGATTTCTTGTTTCTAGAACTGTAACCTTAAAAGATCTTGGATTAGTTTGGGGTCATAAATGATAAATATCTTCCGCTGGCATTAATTTATTGATTTAACAGGTTAATTTAGATTGAGGTTTCACAGTGACGACCAAATCCTCTGACCCCGGATTTGGGGGCGTTACAGGTTGGTATCAGAGCTGAGGTTATAGTAAACTAGAAACGAGAGTGTGTAGGAGTGTGTATAGCTATGTGAGGACGTTTGAGCTCATATCGAGTTCCTGTTGGACTATTGAATATAGTACCAACGAGTAAGTTAAGATAGGCGCATTCGTTTGAGATGGTTGTGCTGAGCTGGATGGAACTCTTGGTAGTTGCAAAACTTCTATTGTGGAATCTTCCGAGACTACGATTCGATGACGATGGAGATTATCGATATCCTTAGAACATGAAGAAGCGTCTAGAATCAGATGGCGAGTCAACTGGAGAGTTCAAATTGAAGATAAATATTAAGACTTTGACAATACCTTCTAAATCTATAATTCCTTTTGACATCTCTCAAAAAGAAGTGATTGTTAGATGATATATTCCCTAACACTTATTTTCAATCATATCTGTGTTTTAAATGTGCCAGAGGCTGTCATGAAGCCTATTTTTCAGGTTTTGATAGCTCTATCAAGTTGTGATATTGGACTTCCACTTTTCTTATTTGGTGGATGCTTTCTTGGTAATGTGACACCACTTGTTCATTTGGTGCCATAATTTTGTTCTCTGGATTTCATTTCCTTCAGAAATATCAGCTTTGAAATCTTTCCAATTTTATTCATTTGATCTTGGATTCCTTTGATATTCTCTTATTCTGACTGAGATGAACAACCCTAACTATAGGGGACGCAAGGTATACCTGTCTGTGTGATAGGAGTTGGATGGGACGCCATCACTTGTGTGTATTGTGAATACATGAAGGTTAACAACCTTTAGTAGTGTCTTAATTTGGACACGCAATACCAAGTTCGTTTGATTATATTGATCTCTCAGTTATTCTCTTATTTCAACAATACTTTTTCTCAAATTCAGATTTTGGTCCCGTTATGTCATCAGATTCTTTTCTTTTTGAAATTCCATGATTTTATCATTCCAAATATTCGAAGGTATGTCAATCAAGTTAAGCTGAGTTATCCTGGTCAAGTCAAAGCAGGGTTATGTGATGGGATTATCAAGAGCAACAGTGGATTGCAATGCGATTAAAATATCAGGGGTGTATAGCGAAGTCATTCTGTTTCTTTATTTCTCTATCTTTCTCTTTCTTTTCTTCCCTCTATCTTTCTCTCTATTCTTCTTTCTCGCAATCAGTAAAGCGATTCTATTGAGGAATTGGTCAAAAGAGGTGAATGGAACAGTGGTGCACGGTGAAGCTCCTATAAAAGTTTTATCATACAACGAATACAAGATTTATTTGAGATTATGGAAAACTGGATTATTTGGGAATGGAAAGTTGGTTAGAAAACCCTTAGTGCTTTCTTCTGCTGATTCCGAGGACGGAATCCTTATAAGGTGGGTAGATTGTAATATCCCATATTTTCAAATCTTATTATTATAATTATTTGGAATTATTTATGTGATTTTACGTGAATTTTGGTGAATTATCTAATAAGTGGAATTGATGTTTGGGTGTTTATATGTGATATTATTTGAGTATTTGAATTATTATATGTCCAGAATAAAATATAGATAATTGTGATATTTTTCTGGTAATTTTTGGACTGTTAGATGATTTTATATTAATTTATGAATTATTAATTATTTTCTGAATAATTACCAAAATTATTTTATAAAGCCGGGAATCGTCCGACTTCAACCGTTTTTGCGTTTTTATAACCCGAAACTCTTCCGAAAACTCCTTCCTAACCAAATCTGGTAATTCCGGACATTTTCCGTGTTTTGACTTTTTCAATCCGGATTACGGTTTAACCCGTGCGCGGCCCGGCGCAATATTTTCGATACGATAGTTATTTCGGTAATCAATAAAACCCGTATTTTCGAGAGACGGGATATTTTTATATTATTCTCGTATATAATGTTTTATAAAAAGCTCGGTTTTGATAATTATCCAATTTTGGTATGGAATCGGATCGTTATTGCAGTTACTTAGCGGCTAAGCAACTAATTTAATGATCCAAAACGATCCAAAACGATCCAGAACGATCCGATATTCCATAAATATAAATAGCCTATTTCTTATTTCGTTTATTCCGTTTATTCATTTGCAACCAGTTAAAACACCGTAAATACAGAGAAAAACCCGAGAAAACCGATACGTTCCCGAGAATCAAACACACGAACGAAGGCGTTATCGAACTCCGATTCGGGCGTGCAGCATATCAAAACGAAGCTCTCGAAATCTTCTTTCTGAATCAATCATCAGTTTCTGCCCAGAAATCACCGTAATTTTCTTATTTAATTATTTATATTCGAATTATTTGATAATTAAATGATGAATTTTTGTTCTTGATGTTGTTGATGTGATTTGATGCTTCCATGTTGTAGAGCATGTTTTTCTGGTCGATTTGGTATATTATACTTCAAAAATAGAGCTCAGTATCATATAGAAATTGAGGTTTGATTTTTCTGAAAATTCTTTGAAAAAGTGTTCTTGGTGTTCTTGAGAATCAAACTAGAATTTGAAGGTGATGCCGACTTCAGATTTCGATGTTCTAGTAACCAAAAAGAAGCCCTCGATCTGTTCTTTCATAATACCTTATCAAAATCATCTAACAATAGGTAATTTTTAAATTCGAATTTCTAGGGTTCATGGGTCGAATTGGGTATTTTTGATTTAAGGGTTATTGATAAATTCTGATGCTTGGAATAGCTTTTGGATGTAATTTGCAATCGAATTGTATAATAATTTGAACCAAACGATTCCTGGAACTATATAGTCGAGTTTTCAAGTTTTTGAAAATTTTGAATCGATTTTTTTTAGTTTGTTCTTGATTATTGGTTTGTTTTGATTATTGGATAATATTCTCTGTGATCTAAGCTTTAATTCCCTCCATGTCTCGTCAGTTTTGGTTTCGATTTAACGAAATCGAGTTTTTCCGGTGTAACTCGCCGGTGTTCTTCGTTGGTTTCGCCGGAGAATGAGTTTCCAGGAAGTTGTGTTGATGTTGTGATGTTAATAAATTAGCTGGATTAATTTGCAAGCTATTGGATCAAAAACCGCAGAAAACCGTGTTGATTTGGGGCCTGATCGGAGACTCGCCGATTCCGGCGAGGCTACCGGTTTCTGGGGCAAACCCAGATTCCGGTGAACCTTCCACCGGTTCCGGTGGTCTTCTCCGGCCACTCAAGAACTCCATCCGACCCGTATTCCTTCTTTTATGACCCGACTTTGATTCTGTTTTCTGCTATTTCAAAACCAAAAGCATGTTTCTGGATTTTCTTTTTATAAATAATTCAAAAATCCTATTTTAATTTCTGAAAATTCATTTTATTTTGAAAATCATTATTTTAATTCTGAAAATTTATTTTAATTCAAAAATAAATCAAAATTATTTAGTTAATTAATTTTAGTTGATAATTATTTATTTAATTAGTCAATTAATTTAAATATTAATTGATTAATTAATTTAATTAGTTATTAATTAATTTTAATTGATTATTTAATTAGATTTAATTATTTATTTTGATTTAAAAATTCCGAAAAATAGTTTTGAGCTTTAAAATATTATTTTAAATTATTTTTCCAGGCTCGATAATTGTTATAAAATTATTTTTGAGTGTTCGAGCCCTATTATTTAATTATAAAATGATTCGGAGACCGTTTTAATTCCAAAAAATGTTCAAAAATTCATAATAAATAAACCGTTCATCCGTTTAATATGAAACGAACGCGTACAGACTCAGAAAAATATTCCGCTTTCATTAAAAATACTTTCGAGACCCAAATCCTTTTTGTTTCGAAAGGTCGTTTGTTTTAAAAGTTATTCTGAGTCGATTATTGATCGAAAAATCATATTTTGACCTGATTTCAGTTTTAAACATATCGAGTCGACCCTTTTGACGAACTGAGTCATATGTGATATGAATTATGTGATACGTGAGTTATGTGTTTACATGCTACGTGAATTATGTGCATACGTGGGTCAATGGTCTTGTGTTTCACTGTCTTCTTTATATGCGGGTTGTCGTATGGGTAGACAATAGGGTTTGACGCGCAGTTCGTCGAGTAATTATCGTTTAGACAATTAAAGTTCTATATTTTAATTATAGATGCGGATCATTCGAGTTGATCAAGACAAGATGTTGGATAAAGAGTGAGATGGAATGGAAGTGGATATCTGGCTTCTAGCAATCGCAGGAGCAGCATATCAGTAAGGTGTTGAAAAGCAGGACGGAGATGTCTTGAGACAGAATGTCATAATAGATGCGTCTTTGCGAGTGTGACTAACTGCTAAAACCCAAAGGCAAGTACCCCTGACTTCACTTATCATTCAAGTGACGTTTATTTCGAATTATATTATGCAAGTATTGCTTTCCCTATTCTCTGTTCGGAATAGATAAATGTTTTACATATCGCTGAATTAAATAATTCTGTTTATGCAAATACTCATCTGCTATACTATATTCAGAATAGTCAAGTGATTTTACTTATCCAATTTCTGGATTTATAAATGTTTTGGATTTTGAGAAAAGTGATTTGGTTGTGAATATTCCTACCCAAGTTAATAGGGGAATAAAATTATTTCGGGTGTCGAGTATTATGACCCCTTTTCAATAAAAGGTTTTGAGATTTGATGGTTACTGGTAGCGTAAGAGGCCGAGGCACCGGTCCAGCGTGAGCTATTATACGGAAGTACAATACAGAAGTGTAATATCTTACAAGGCTAGTTATGCCTTTTTCTGGCGCCCTATAGGTACCGTATATCTTCGGGATACGGGTAGTACCTATATTTACGGTATACTGCGGGATACCGGTGCTGTTTCATGACTGATCATCAGGAACAGCATAGTGCATAATTTGGTTCCATTCGAAATTATTATATTGATTTTGACATCTTACAAGGAATGATTTATTGAGTATTTTATTTTTGGATAAAAGATGAAATGTGGTTTTGATTCAGTTTCTTATTTTGCTTATACTTACGTTATTGTTAAATATCAAATGTGGTATTAGTATAGATGATTGATGTTGACTTCAGTATGGGTGTTGTGAGCATCAAAGTTCGTATTGATATCTAATTTGATATAACAGCAAAGTAAGTATTAATTTGAAGAGTTCGGTTTTGAATGAGTTTATGATCCACTCTATAATCATTGTTTCATATTATTATTGTTTATGATACTTCCGTAAACACTGTTTTACGAGTTTTATTCTCGTCAAGATTCAAAGTATTGCTGAAGCATTTCGCTCAAAAATATCAAAATGGTTTTGATTATAATTAAGGAATCAATTCTGGGATTCCTCAACTAAAATTTTATAATTCAGCAATTATGATTTTAAATGTTCTGCTCTAATGCAGATGTTGGTTTTATGTCAAAACAACCCTATATATGCTATAATGAACTTGCTGAGCATTTCTTTCGCTCATACTTGCCTGTTTTTAAATTTAACCTCCAGTGAGGATTAGCTTGCGCTACTTAGCTGCGAAATTCGAGGAAGCAAAGAAGAAGCTCTTGGAAGGTGGTTGGTCCAGGGTTTGCGGACTAGTGTAAGTTTTATTGTGTAAAGTTATTTATATTAGATTATATTACAGTTGTATATTTTATTTCGGCCTAGTATACTTCATTTCGAAGTTATACTAGTGGGTTTAATTGTGAGTTGGAATTTATTGAAAAGAGTTTTAAAAGAAAGTGAGAAAAATTTATTTGTGGAATTTTGATTTCTTGTTTCTAGAACTGTAACCTTAAAAGATCTTGGATTAGTTTGGGGTCATAAATGATAAATATCTTCCGCTGACATTAATTTATTGATTTAACAGGTTAATTTAGATTGAGGTTTCACAGTGAAGACCAAATCCTCTGACCCCGGATTTGGGGGCGTTACACTCCCACTACGACGAGGCACTGGTGCGGTATTAGTGACAGGTTGTACATTATGTTGTGGTTGTTCTACTTGTACTACAGCTTCATGGGTATTATTTATCCCTCCCACTAGTTCCTCTAAAACGACACTACTCATGGGTTTGTGATTCATTATATAGTCCTCCTCCAAGAATCTTGCATTGGTGCTAACAATGACATCCCGATTCTTCGGACTATAAAATAAATATCCTTTCATTCCCATGAGATAGCCTACAAACAACCTTACTTCTGTACGAGATTCTAACTTAGTCGCGTTCTTGTTCAGCACATGTGCTGGACAACCCCATATTCGAATATGTCTTAGACTCGGTTTATCCCCGGTCCACAATTCTAAGGGGGTTTTAGGAACCGACTTAGAAGGTACTAAGTTCAGAAGATAAGCTGTTGTCTCTAAGGCATGTCCCCAAAACGACTTGGGTAAATCCGAATAACTCATCATCGATCTAATACTCTCTAAAAGAGTCCGGTTCCTTCTCTCTGCTACACCGTTCTGCTGGGGTGTGCCTGGTGCAGTTAACTGGGATTCTATCCCATTTTCTGATAAATATTCCCTAAATTCTCCAAGCAAGTATTCGCCACCATGATCTGATCGTAGTGACTTGATACTTTTATTAAGTCGCTTCTCCGTTTTAGCTTTGTACTCTTTGAACTTATCAAAGCACTCAGACTTACGGTGCAACAAATAAACGTACCCATATCTAGAATAATCATCAATGAAAGTGACAAAATATTTATAACCACCTCTTGCTTGGATATTCATGGGTCCATATAAATCAGAGTGAACCAATTCTAATAGTTGTTTGGCTCTATTCCCTTTTGCCTTGAAAGGCCTATTAGTCATTTTACCTTCCAAGCAGGATTCACAAACTGGAAATGGCTCCACTGCCAATGAGCTTAAAGGCCCGTCTACTACCAGTCTTTGAATCCTCCTCAAGTTAATATGACCTAATCTCAAGTGCCAAAGATATGTTTGGTTCAAACTAGAATGTTCCTTTCTTTTAGTAGAGTTAGAAGATGTGTTGTTCAATTCCCTAAATTGCAGTTACAGTGCAGGTTGACTAGGATTAATTATATACAAATTGTCTTGCAATGTACCAGAACATATAATTCGTTTATTCATCATAATAGAAACATTACGATCCAAACAAACATTATAACCATCCAAAGCAAGTTTAGAAACCGAAATTAAATTCCTTCTAAAAGAAGGTACATAAAGACAATTGTTCAAAACCAAAATCCTATCAGAACCAAAAGATAAATGAATAACTCCTACTGCAACTACTGCTACTTTCGTAGCATCTCCCATGAACACGTATATCTCACCATCTCTAAGCATTCTGAATAGTTGGAACCCTTGCATAGAATTACAAACATGATCAGTGGCTCCTGTATCTACACACCAAGTGCTCGTAGATATAGCCGCTATAAATGTTTCTGTAAGTAGAGAAAGAGACATACCAGTATTGTTTGTCTTCTTAGGAAGAGGACAATCCTGTTTCCAGTGACCTGACTGTTTGCATCTGAAGCACTTTCCCTTAGGCTTTTTCAAACCACCCTGAACTCCCACTGCCTTCACAGCTTTCTGTGTCTGAGCCTTTTTCTTCTTCTTAATACCTTTCGGCTTAGAGGAAGAACCTTTCTCAGCCACATTCACTTGAACACTCTGCCGAAATAATCCTTCAGCTGCCTGAAGTTCTGTCAGCAGTTCCGCGAGACTATACTGCCTCTTGTTCATGTTGTAATTCAAGCGGAACTGCTCAAAACTCTTGGACAAGCTCATAAGGATAATGTTAATCTGGGTTTCCCCGTCAAGTTCAGCACCAAGGATCTCTATCTCATTCAGATGAGACATCATCTTGAGAACATGATCCCTTACAGGTGTGCCTTCAGCCATCTGAGTGTTCATTAAAGCCTTCATGGCTACTTGCCTAGCAGCCCTATTCTGATCTCCAAAAAGTTCCTTGAGATTAAAGAGCATATCCGAAGCAGTGGCCATAGACTGATGCTGATGCTGCAAAACACCCGACATTGCTACCAGAATGTAAAATCGCGATATCTCATCAGCCTTAATCCACCGTTTATAATACCCTTTCTCATCTTCAGGAGCATCAGCAGCAGGCTGTTCAGGCTTGGGTTCATAAGTGCAAAACTTGTACTCCTCAGCAGTTAACACAATGTCCAAATTTCGTTTCCATTCAATATAGTTAGGTCCGGTAAGTTTGTTATCCTTAAGTATGGTGAATAGTGGATTAAAACCCATTTTATCCTGAGAATCATGCATAAAAACATCACATAAATAAGGGTGCATTAATTATTAAGATCTATTGATTCCTCTAACAATTATTAAAATTTAATGCACTAACATATAAACACCATAAACTTCTGGTACGCCACGATGTGTGACATGTATACCACCTAATTTTGTTTATATGTTACTTCGGTCCTCTTACTAAACAATATGCCACATTGGGGTGGACTATATTATTTTTCATAGCTAAGTGTATACCATCATCAAATCTTAAATTATTTGAAATCTATGAAACTTGGTACGCCATAATGGGTGGCGTGTATACCTTCCAATATTCGTAATTTTGCCTTGAATAGAATGCTTCAATTCAATATTCATCAATGGTTTGATTTCCAGGTAGTGGAGGAGTCACATCGGTCTCGCTTAAAACCCACAGCCTTACAAGTTCGATGAACTCGTTTTTGACAAAATCGCCCCAAATCAGAAATAAAGAAAATCCGTATTTTATTCCTTTTAAAATTAATTTAAGAAGTTTGTTCTAGTAATTTCTATAACATTCTAGACACCATAAATTACATGCCACGATGGGTGACGTATATATAATTTATATTCGTCTTTATGTTAAATTACCTACAACCAATAATGGAGACCATGGGATTTCATATTAATTCCCTCTCCCACTTAGAATTTTTTATTAAAATTGAGGAATTTTAAAATTAAATGGGGTCCTATGTCATTATAATTATGTCTAATCATGCATTCAAAATACACACATATTTTTAGCAACATATAACATTTAATCAAAGCAATAAATAAATTTTATGTCCATGTCGTCCTAATTAAGTTAAACATGCAATTTTAAAAGAATTACACACATAATTAACGACATACATAATCAATAAATTAAAGCAATAATTAAAATTTAATGGAAAAAATTAAAATAAATTTTCCACTATTATGGCCCTTGAAAAAAAATCCAGCTCTAAAAAAAAATCCGCCCCAAGCGCGCCCCGACGCCCCCAGCAGCCCCAGCAGCCCCAACAGCCCCAGCAGCCCCAGCATTCCCAGCTACCCCAGCAGCCCCAGCAGGCCCAGCTGCCGCAGCGGCCGCAACGCGCGCGCGCCTGTTGCTTTTCTGTGAGTTTTGTTTTGATTTTGTTCGATCCAAACATCAACAACAGCCCCTTGTAATCGCACAGCGGAACAAAAAACTACCGAAATTGATTTACGATCGCACATAACTTGTTACAAAATACCCGGAACAATTATAAAAAAATAGATCTAATACAAAACTAATTTTGTAAAATCTATTCTAACACGATCAACCCTCGTGTAAATTACAACCACGATTAAACCACGTGGAAACCAAAACAAAAATTAACCACGATTAAACCACGTGGGATCCAAACACATAATTAAAATATACATGGCCATAATAGTGGATTAACAACCTGCATCAAAAACAATACAAGCAAAACACTATATACACGCATATATAATTACGACATGGACATTATATCATAAAACGTAGAACCCATTACCAGGCTCTTGATACCAATTGTTCGGAACCAAAGACTTAGGGTGTTACTACGTTTTACGATAAAGATTACGAAAAGAGGATTACCTTGTTAATGGTTGATTCCACGCTCTTCTATTGTATTCCCAAATTCCCTTGAGCGAAGTGTGGCCTCCGTCTTCTCAAGTTATCCTCTCTTCTTGCTTCTTGGTGGCTACAATATGTTTTCACACAATTTCCAAGCAAGAAGAGAATAAGAATATATATAGGCTACAATAGGGACCATGGATAATTAGGTTGGGCCTTCTAATTACAACTTTAGCCTAGCCCAATGTAATTAAATATTAATTCAATACACTAAAGAATTAATATTTGCACTACCTTTCCTAATACCGTAATTTAATTAATTCGGTTCCAATATTATTTGCTTATTAAATTCCCCATATTTAAAATATCATATGTCCATTAATTAAATAAATTACTGATAATTTATTTAATTAATATCTTTTATCCTTGATCATCCACTCAACCTTTATTTAATTATGCCAGAATAAATTCCACCTGCAGGATTTCACATAATTAAATCGTTTTGAGCTTTCAAGGGGACATCATTAACCCGAATATTATCAGGACATGGATTCCTTCAATAAATAATATCCACCATGTATATAATTCCATCACCCAAAATATAATGATATAATTCAAAAGAATTATTTCATATATAAATCAAAGCATGTAAATAATATACACGTGTCAATTACTATTTCTGGATTAAGAACCTAAGCATTAATAATAACATAGAATCTTAGTTCTCCTTCTTAATCAGTATTAAGGGAACAATTCTAAATTTGATCATGTTCAATATACATAAAGTATACTAGTATTATTTATTAGTCAATATAAACTAATCTAAATAATACTACAGCCATACCAGTGGATTGTCCAACACCACCTGTGTTGTGAACCTTATTATATTATATAACCGTATTTAACAATCTAATATTCTGTATCCCATTTAATACTAGATTGTTCACAATATATAATATTAGACAGCATGTAAACATTCAAATGATTCACAAATAAACTGGCCAGAAATAAATGTACATACTTCAAATAAATATTTTCAGTATACACTAACAGTTAAGGGAAAGATAAGGAGAAGTCAAGAGAAGATAATGGATCACGGTATTAGCAGTTAGTAAGAGGAAATTTATGCGCCCAGGAGAACGATCACGATATCCCCAGGTTTTCTTCCAGCACTAGGATGCTACAAGTAGAAGAATTAAGAAATGAGATCCCACAGGGAATTCACAATATAAAGTATTTAAGTTATTGAAGAAATGCCAAGATATATGGAAGTTTAAAGAAAAATAGTGATAACCAGATATAGGAAGCGAATTTTAAAATAGATTGGAAAGTGTTGGACATGCCAAAGAATTAAGGAGAAGTATCGGAGGCCTAATGAACAAGGCAGACCAAGGGGTGGTTTTACAAGAAATAAATCGTAAAATGTATCAGTGATGTTGTTGGAGAAAAGGAATACAATTATGAGATTATGTACTGATTAGTGGGAGTTCAATAAAACAACGAATAAGAATAAATGACCCCTATGAGGAATGATTACTTATGAGACCTAATCTAAGAAGTGTGCTATGTCTCGATGATTAACTTTAAATCTGACCTGAGAAAATATCAGAGATTTTGATTAAAGTGAGTTAAGAGCATTGCAAGCTCTGGTGATATTATGTGAAATAACAAGTGTATCAGGTGGCTATAAGGAATTAAGGAACGTGGTGTATAAGGAGTACTTGGACAAGCAAACTGTATTTATTAATAACATCCTCAGCTACTCAAGGAATAAGAAAGTCTGCGTAGGATGTCCAAGGATTTTTGTCCAAAGATCAGAAGGAAAGCAGCTATACATTGAGTCTTCAAGAATGAAATTTTGACTAAGGATAGTAAAAGATTCTAAATTAATCCATTAACAACTACTAAGCAAAGCCGTATAGTCACAGATGCCTTATGCCGACAGAAAGTATTGGATACAATTAAGACCACCGATGAGTTAATAAACAAATTGAAAAGAGTGGAATCTGAAGTTCAAATACTTAAAGGTGATAATGCGTGAGTATATGAGATTACTTTTCAGCCTTAACAGATGAAAAAGAGTAAGAAATGTTTAAATGTTTGGAAACCAAGTTGAAAACGAGCACCGCCTACCATCCTTAAACAAAGGGCCAGAATGATAAAGCGATTCAGGAACTATAAAGTATGTTGAGAGGTTGAATTTTAAGGGAACACTGGAATGATCATTTATCAGCAATGTCAGCTTTGAAATGCCACTTTACCAAGCTTCATGTGAACGCAAGTGTAGGTCCCCATTTCTACTAAAATAAAGTGGGAGAAATAAATTTGTCAAATTCTAAGTTAAATCGGCACACCAAGAGCATAGTAATATTGATTGAAGCAACTCGGAGTAGACAAAGAAAGAAGGCGAAATTGTATTGAGAGAAAGTATGAGTATAGAAATTGGACCAGTAGTGTTAGTAAAAGTGTCATCTTGAAGGAGATCAGATAAGTCTAAATATAAGGGACAGATCAAGTCCTTAAATTTGTGAACCATTCGAGGTATTGATAAATATAGATAAAGTTGTTCATGAGTTGATGTTACCGTCACAACAGTGTGTACATATAATGTGTTCTTCGTGTCAATATTAAGGCGATAAGTATTTGATTTGAATCGAGTGGTTGATTAGGAGCCAAGGGGCTCTTGTCCAAGTTTGTAAAGCATATAGTGATCGATTTAAATTCTTGATCGTTAAAAGGCAAGTCATTAGAAATGAGTGTATATCTATAGTAAGTACATTTGAAATCCTCGAGTAGAAGAGTCTACCTGGAAAATAAAGTCAGATATGCTTAACAAATATCCTCACTTATATAATTAGGCCAGATTCCGAGGACAGAATCTTTTTAAGGGGGGAAGGATATAACGACTCGTGTGTTTTTGAATTATTTAAATATGTGATTATTATGGAAATTATTAAATAAAATATGTGTATTGGTTTTGGGCCGCTATGTGTTGTTTGATTATTATCTAGGTGTGATTTATAATGTACCGGGTTGTTCGCGTGATTAATTAAGGAATTATATTGAATTGTTTCACTTTTAAAGTGGATTTAATGTAAATTTATTTGTATAAATATTTGAAATGTCTCTAAAATTGTTTTTATGATTTTATAGTTACAATAATTATTTTTAAGATTTTATAAAATAGAGAAATCAATATTTTATTGATTATTTATCTTTAAATGATTTTCTGATTTCTTTACTCGTAAAATCCGTATTTAATTCCAGAGTTTCTCAAAAATCACAAAATTCATATTTTTCTAAGTTTATAATATTCTGAGAATTTTAAAATTAATTTGGGAATTTTCGGAGTTAGTTTCACCCGCGCGTTGATTCGTTAATTGTTAAAAAACGGGTATAAATTGTATTTCAGAAATTATTTTAAAATTATGAAATTTATATTTTTATAAACTTCGGGATATTTGTAACATTTTAGGACTATTTTCATGATTTTCTGAATTTGTTTTAGGTACATCTCGGTTCTTTAATTGTGAAAGGCGGATACGAGTTACCCTTCAAAAATATTTTAAAAGTTATGAAAATTTTATTTTATTAGTTTCGGGGTTTTTAGAAAATTTTAAGACTGTCTTCGCAATTTTATAAATTTGTTTTATGCGCAACTTTGTTCGATAAATATTAAGCGCGAGATAAAACCGGGCTTCTAGAAGGGGGAAACATACGTGTTCAATTCCTGTTAATTAACAGTACGCGTGGTATGAATCTATACAATCGAGTATTACGTGTCGCTGCTAGATTGTTACAGAATAAGAATAGAATAAAATAAAAAATTAAAACACACGCGCACAGGGGGCTGTTTTTCATTTCATCCTCTAATTTCTTTCTCTGTCTTTACTCTCACCCCCCATTCTATTTCCATTTCTTTTCTGAGCTTGCTTCCCTGTTACCGGTTCTCGCAATAATCTTCGTTGTTCCCTTCAATTTCCAGGCGTGTGTATACATATGTGCGTGTATGGTCAGGACTCTCCTGTGACTGTGCTGCCATCGTGTTTCTGTGTTTTCCAGCGACTAATGCCGCCGTCTTCTTGCCGTCGTGTGTGTGGGTATGTGTGTGTGCGTTAATGATGTGTGTGTTAATTGTGCATGCGTGTTCAGCCGCTGTGTGCGGTGCCCTGTGTTACTGCCGCCTGTGCAGTGCTATTTCGGTCGTGTATGTGGGTCGTATCCCTGTGCTCCCCTGTTTCTCTGTTTGGGCCTGTTAATTGGGCCTGTTAGGTGGGCCTTGCTGTTGGGCCACAAATGTTAAGGCTGATTGCATGTAATTGGTTCTGATATTTTAATTTGATTTTGTAGAAATTAATTAACTAAATTTTGTGAAATAAATAATTGCTTTCGGGAAATTAATTTCGTAATTGGTGAAATACGCATTGGAAACCCGAAATAATCGGGTACCCGTAAATTTTGCCGCCGTCGGCGATGAGCCTCGGCGAGCCGATGGTGGACTGTGATGTTTATTCTGAGTGCTAATATTTTAAAATAAATAAGTTAATTCGTGAAATTATTTTTGAAACGAGAATTTGATTTTACATTAAGTTGAGTACGTAATTTAGTTGACGAGTTGTGATTGGATTGATTGTTGGGTTGAACTGATGATTGGGATTGTGGTTGTTGTGAATTGGATTGTCGTTATTGAATTGACGTCAATGGATGTTTCGACGGGTAGTCCGATAAATAAAGGGGACGCTGTCCAATTTCCGGAAAATTGAACTACGGAAATACGGGAGCGTATCCGAGGATTATCGGGACGTCGAGCGAGTATAAGTAAATACATATATGTATGTTTTATACAGAACCTGATTGTATGTTGTGTTGTATATTTTGTCCAAAACACAGTAACCCTAATTTCGTAAAATGACGAGTATACGTATTTTCTAAAAACGAACACTGGATCGATTTCGAGAATGTGAACCCTAATTGTTGTATGTGTTATTCTAATATGAATAATTACGAGTCGGGTTTGAATATCGTTGGGTAATCGGGGATATGTCAAGCATACCTAGACGTCTAACGTAGGGTATTTCGACCCTGTAGGTTATAGTCGGGAACCTGAAAGTGGATGATGGACTAAAGATAACCTAGTGGTCAGTCGGCGAGCTCAGTAGAGTTTCAACAGAAAGACCTGAGTGTCGAAGTCGAATCCAATGGGATCTAGTGGTTGGACGTTAGAGCCTGAGCAGCAGAGTAGGCTTAGAGTTGATTAGTAATAGTTGTAAGGCCTTGTAAGGCAAGTATTTCTGAACTTTTTTTCAAGATATATTACCAATGTTTTCGAACTGTTTCATAACATGTTGCTATTATTAAACATAACTCCTGTTTTATAACGCATGTGCTTTAAACTATTTACCCTTGAAACCTGATTCTTTCTTGATCTTGAGCCGTAAGCCTTATTCTTTGCAAACCATCCTTTGTTGATACACTATTCCGGAAACCCAAGGACTAAATCGTATGGATACCTCAGATACCAAACCACACAGATATGATACTACACCCCAAATGTTTAATTACCAAACACCAAACACTGGAAGAAAATTGTTTGAAAACACATAAACTTTTATACTCCAGCCATTCTTTATAACATCAAAGAACTATACCTTGAAAAATCAGTATTCGTCCAATACCTGATCATTTTACGGACAGAAAACCGTTTCTTATACATACCTTGATATACCCTTGAGATATCCATGAGTTTCTTCACGTTTTTATTCAAGTGTTTAACCATCATTGATTATGATCTTGTTTATCGAATTATATTGTTTATCATATTGAACTGCTTTAGAATTGGATAGTTTTTTATAAATGTGGACCAGATTCGTGGTCAGACCATATCTATGGTCAAATTAGGCCAATGTGTGCCTTGGATCCAGTAGTTAAAGGAGTGTTGTGTGCTTTGCTCGGGGTTAGTGCGTGACTGATCAGCAGCCTAACCTTGGTTTTCAAAACTTAAAATGAATATCCAATTCTAATGACTAGTTAAAAAGAAACTTGATTCCTCTGAATCATCTCAATTGATCATTGTTTAACCTCAATTATCGTTATTGTGACTTGCTGAGCTAGTTAGCTCACTCTTTCGAAACTTTTTATATATTTTACAGTTAAAAATGATATGGATGATAGAGAAGTTCCTCAGTCCAAAGTGCGGGCTAAGGTTCCAGTTTGAGTTGGATCGAGCTAGCAGGAGCTTCATGCAGTGGAGAGATAGTACGATTGTAAGAAAAACTTTATTATCAATTGTAAGTTAAGTTAGTCGGGATTTGGTACGATGTAATAAATTAAGGTTGTGGCTTGTTTTCATACTTTAACCTGTTGCGATCCGTGGTTTTGTGAAGCAGGGTCATTATAAATAATACTTCTTATACAGGTGTATGTATATTGTGTGTGGTGTGGACCCCAAACTTATGACCCGGGTTTAGAGGGCGCCACAGGTTGCTCCACAAATGACAGGTCTGCCTGAATTTCTACAGGTTCATATTCTATAACATGGTTGGCATCAGGATTGTACTTCTTAATCAATGACACATGGAACACATTATGCACATGCTGATACTGAGGTGGTAAGGCTAACTCGTAAGCCACCTTCCCTACTTGACTCAAAATTTCAAAAGGACCTATATATCTAGGTGCTAACTTCCCTTTCTTGCCAAATCTAGACAGCCCTTTCCTTGGTGACAGCTTCAGCAAAACGGCTTCTCCTACTTGGAATCTAACATCCTTACGCACTGGATCCGCTTACTTTCTCTGTCTATCTTGAGCAGCAAGCAACCTTTTCTGAATTAATTTGACTGTCTCATGCAACTGTTGTACCAATTCTGAGCCTAGAATCTTTCCTTCTCCTACTTCATCCCAACTTGTCGGTGATCTACATTTCCGTCCGTATAAAGCTTCGTATGGTGGCATGCCAATACTGGAGTGAGAGATGTTGTTATAGGAGAATTCTACTAATGGCAAGTGGTCGTCCCAACTTCCTGCAAAATCGATTGTACAACTGGACAACATGCCTTCGATTATTTGAATTGTCCTTTCGCTCTGACCATCAGTCTGCGGGTGATACGCCGTACTCATGTTCAACTTTATGCCAAGGCTCTCTTGAAATTGCTTCCAGAATCTTGAGTTAAATCGGGGATCTCTGTCTGAAACTATCGATACGGGTACTCCATGTCTTAGTACGATTTCACGCACATATAGATGAACCAATCTGTCCAATGACGACTTCTTATTAATTGGAAGAAAATGCGCCGACTTCGTAAGGCGATCAACTATAACACATATAACGTCATGTCCGGATTTCGTTCGCGGTAGTCCCACTATAAATTCTATAGCAATATTTTCCCATTTCCATTCTGAAATCTTTAGGGGCTTAATTAATCTGCTTGGTCGTTGATGTTCTGCCTTCACTTTCTGACAAGTATAACACTTTGCAACCCGTTCTGCCACTTCTCGCTTCATATTTGGCCACCAAAAGTTCTACTTCAAGTCTCGATACATCTTGGTGCTTCCCGGATGGATTGAAAATCTTGAATTATGGGCTTCTTGCAAAATCTCATTCTTCAATTCAGGTACATGAGGAATCCAAATTGTTGAGGAAAACCTTAGTGTACCTTGCTCATCCTTTTGAGTACTAATCTCTTCTCCAGTTAGCTGATTTTTCTCTTTTATCATTACTTCTTCCTGACATTTCCTTATCTTTTCCAATAACATTGGCTGAAAAGTCATTGCACGACAAACCTCTTCAACTATTCCACAATCACAAAGTTCTAATTCAAATCTCTTAATCTCTTCAGATAATTCCTTTGGTGTTGCTATCATATTCAATCTTTCCTTCCTACTCAAAGCATCAGCTACCACGTTCGCCTTTCCAGGTTGATAATTTATCGAACAATCATAGTCCTTAATTAGTTCCAACCATCTCATTTTCCTCATATTGAGCTCTTTCTAAGTGAAAATATACTTTAAACTCTTGTGATCCGTGTAGATTTCACATTTTTCTCCATAGAGGTAATGTCTCCAAATCTTAAGTGCGAATACTATAGCGGCTAGTTCTAAGTCATGCGTAGGGTACTTCAATTCATGCGGTTTTAACTTTCTTGAGGCATACGCGATCACCTTATTGTGTTGCATCAAAACATAGCCCAATCCTTTATGTGAAGCATCACTGAAAATCACAAAGTTTCCTTGGTCGTCTGGTAGTACATCTTGAAAGCTATCCTCACATTCTGCATTCCATTCAAACTTCTGATTCTTCCTGGTTAACTTAGTCAATGGCGTGGTGATTTTCGAAAAATCCTTGACAAATCTTCTATAATACCCCGCCAATCCAAGAAAACTTTGCACTTCCGTAGGTATCTTTGGCCCCTCCCAACTCATAATCCCCTCAATCTTTTTCGGATCTACTTTAACTCCTTCATCTCCAATGAAGTGTCCCAAAAATTGAACTTCCTTTAACCAAAACTCACATTTAGAAAACTTGGCATACAACTTCTCTTGTCGGAGTATCTCCAATGTTATCCATAGATGCTGCTTATGTTCTTCTTCCGACTTTGAATAAATAAGGATGTCATCAATAAATACCACTATGAACTTATCCAAATACTTTTTAAATACCCGATTCATCAGATCCATAAATGTTGTCAGGGCGTTAGTCAATCCAAAAGGCATTACTAAGAATTCATAATGTCCATATCTGGTCCTGAATGCTGTCTTTGGAATATCTTCTTCTTTGATCTTTAATTGATGGTATCCTGATCTCAAGTCAATCTTTGAAAAGCACTTTGCTCCTTTCAGCTGATCAAATAGGTCATCTATTCTTGGTAGCGGATAAGGGTTCTTAATCGTCACCTTATTCAACTCCCGATAATTTATATATAACCGCATACTTCCATCTTTCTTCTTTATAAACAGAACAGGTGCTCCCCATGGCGACGTACTTGGCCGTATCACTCCTTTGTCCAATAATTCTTGTAGCTGGCTCGCCAACTCTTTCATTTCTGCTGGTGCCATCCTATATGGGGCCTTCGAAACTGGTTCCGTGCCTGGAGTAAGGTTGATCTCGAACTCGATTTGTCGATCTGGCGATAAGCCTAGTAGTTCATCTGGAAACACATCTGGGAATTCGTTGACTATGGGAATATCTTCTATGTCGGGGTTGTCCTTTTCTGAATCCACTACGTAAGCTAGGAATGACTCGCAACCTTTCCTAAGTAACTTCTTAGCCTGAACGATTGTAAGAAATAGTTGCTTTTGCCTTTGTCCCTTAAATACTACTTCCTCTCCACTCTTCGTCTTTAAATACACCTTCTTGGACTTACAATTAATCTGGGCGTTATTCTTCCCTAACCAATCCATGCCTAAAATTATATCGAACTCTCCCAACTTGAAGAGTATCAAGTCGGCTGAAAATTTATACCCCGAAATATCAATCTCACACTTTGGACAGAGCTGACTCACAGGAATCTTCTCTTGGTTCACAATTACCACATTTACTACCTCGTTCATAACCATTTTATCACATTGAAGTTTATCAAAAAATGTTTCTAATATGAAAGATCTCGTCACTCCCGAATCAATCAATACTTTAGCTTCAGCATTATTTAGTAAAAGTGTACCTGCTATCACCTCAGAATTCTGAACAGTGTCCTTCATTTTCAAATCAAATGTCCTTGCTGTTGCTTGCGGAGTTATTGTAGATGGTGGAGGTAAGGCCAATACATCAGCTGGCACGCTTGCACTGGTACTTGCCATGTTCATCAGAGCTTTGACTGGTCCGGTTGACTTGCACTCCTTAGCTATGTATCCACTCTTTCCACACTTGTAGCATATAACTCCCGGCTTCGGCATCTTACACTCGTTTGCCGAATGTCCCTTCTGGTTGTACCTATAGCATGTCATGCTCAGCTTATTACACACTCTGGGGTGCCTTCTTCCATAATGCTTGCATTCTGGTCTCTGAAATCTGTTTTCTCCAACTTGTCCTTGGCTTGCCTGGTTGTTCCCCTTTAATTCTTGTCTTTTGCTTAAATTTCCCTTCTTTTGAAAATTTCCGCCTTTATGGAATCCAATCCTCTTCATATTCCTGTCTTGTGAGTTTCCGGCTCCAGACTTTTCTCCATAAAATAGAACCTTCCTCTTCTTGTTATCCCTTTCCTTCCTTGACTACATCTCATTACTTTCAATTAGAGCAGCCTTCTACACTATGCATGCATAAGTATCAAGCTCAAACATAGCCACTCTATCTCTGATCCAAGACTCTAATCCCTGTTGAAATCTCTTTGCTTTTTCCTCCTCACTGCTGGTATACTTTGTCACAAACCTTGACAACTCTGTGAACTTCTTCTCATACTCCAGTACAGACATACTCCCTTACTTCAATTCAAGAAATTTAAGCTCCACCTGATTCTGCATGTACTTAGGGTAATACTTTTCCAGAAATAACTTCTTAAACCTTTCCCAAGAAACCTGCTGATTTGCTTCCATAGCTTTTACTGAATCCCACCAATAGATGACTTCGCCCTTCAAGAAGTAAGTAACATATGGTGTCTTCTGATCATCCCCTAACTGTACCAATTCAAAATCTCTTTCCATTTCCTTAATCCTATGTTTTCTATTATTGGATCAGTGGTATTATGAAATGCAGGTGGATTCACATTCTGAAAAGCCTTGAAAGTAACAACTTGTCGAGGTGGTACTGGCGGATCAGGTGGTTGGTGTGGTTCACGGTTATCTTGGTTTTCAAATTATTGTTGAAGAGTTAGTTGTTGTTGAGCTATAGCATTTGTTTGCTGTTGTAAGGTTTCCAGTAATCGAAGAATATTTGGATCTGTGATAGATGTGGTTGTTCAGTTCTTCTTTTTGGGTGGCATGATCCTGAAATAAGAGTTACGTCAAAACATGTATGAATAATGAAATAATTCGAGGGTTTTGCATGGAATTCTTATTCACATATGAGGTCAAGTTTCAAATTAAACAAATAGGGTGATGCATTTAAAGGCGTAAAATAAACAATTGAAAGCAAACGGAACGATAGTGCATTAAAATTTAAGGTCACAATACATCAAGATTAGAATAAGGTCTGAATTTAGGAATAACATGCTTATTTAAAGGAACAACAGGGAGTTCTACATAGTCCGATAATAAAACATCATGGAAGGTAGATAATGGAAAGAACTAAGGCTACACTCCATCAGAACGGGGTTTGGTAGACTTCTCCTCTCGAAGCATCTTCACAATACTCTGGAGCTCATCCGCCACCGTCTGGATGATATACTGGCTGGTACGGTCTCGGTGCGATGGCATCTCCTCAAGCTTAGTGTTGACATACTGAACCAAAGTCTCAAGTCTCGCAGTCTTCTGCTCTCTAGGCTTTCCTTCATTGTTTCGGCTGTCCGGATACACGTTCTTCAATCGGTCTATCAGTCGGTCGTACTTGCCCTGAAGCATGTCAAACTCGCGCCTTAACTCAGCATACACGGAGAAAGCAATAGTGTCGTCCGACCCAGAGGATGACGAGGAGTGCACCCTTTGCTGACAAACCATACATAGATATATAAGCGGAGTAAAAATAATAAATTTACTTAACCTACTCTCTCCCATAATATCTATAACTTATACATATATCCTATAACCTATTTGGGCTGTACAGGGACTTTAAACCGTAGCTCTGATACCAAAACCTGTCACACCCCCAACTTAACAATACATAATATAAAACTATAACAATATTTAAAAGAAAATAAATACAACCGAATCCAAGATCTTACAGTTCAGGGTTTGGAACAGTCCAACACTATTAACTATTACAACTAGTTTTAATATCGAGTCCTCACACAAAACTATCTCTTATTCTACCTGAGCTCGAACATACGCATCGGCATCACAAGTCTTACATGCAGTCTACTTGAATCTAACCATAGCTGCTAGCTGTAATATCAGGGTGAAAGCAAGTAGTGAGCCAAATGCTCAACAAGTGCTAAAAAATACGGTATAAAACATAAATCGAGATATATAAAAGAATGACAATGTGAAGATAGAGCTAATAATAATAAGAGATGAACTTTTGGGTGATGGCATCATTTGTTTGTATCAAAACATTTACAAAATCATTTCTTAATCAAAAACCATTTTATGACGCTACGGATTACAGCCGGTCATCAGCCGCGAAGTAATCCCGAACCTCGCTGGATTCTAAAACATTAATGGGATCCCTAGGAAACTTTTAAGCCTACAATTTAAGTGTGGAAATGACTCGCATCTCAGTCCAGATCCACTATTTAAAGAAAACATTTATCCCCCTTGGGACTGAAAATCCAAAATTTTAATCATTTCAAAAACTGATGCCGATTGATAATTAATTTCTTGAACAGTAAACATCTTTATCAAGGGATTATAGATAAATTTTGAAACATTGGAAATATGTCCACTAAATCTCAGGGTCATGACTCACTAGACTTTACTCTATCAGGGTAATTGAGCGGTTTCTATTTACGAGGATTTTGACAAGGAGATTTAGTAAGGTTATTGGATAATATGAAAGGGTAATGCCAGACTAGGCTTAAAGCAATAGTTTCGGATAAGGTATAGGTATTAAAATATCAAAAAGATGGGCATTACTGGTTCCAGGTATGATATAGGTGTTAAAATACAAAGGAGGTGATCATCAACTCAAGGTATAACATGGTATCAAGCTTTTAGGGTAAGGATAGGGTAATTATTAACAATTTTTAAGGAACGACTGGCTTTTAGGCTTCAAGCTGAGATTATTGAGTATAACTTACACATGGTTCACAATTACTTTGGTATGCTAGCATAATATAACCTTTAATCTACTTTCATAACAATCTTCAAATGAAGCCAAATTACTTGCAATAGACACTTGAGGGTTCATGGCATTTCTATATAATACGAAGATAGGTTTGAGAACCACTTGGTTCAAGTATAACAAGATAAATCAGAATACTTGCATCATATATATAGGAACTAGTCATCACACATTTGCAGTGTAAATGAAAAAAGCAAGTTGAATCACTTGCCTTGAGAAACGATGGACTGGACTGGCAGGTAGGAGCAACTGGAAGCTTTACTCAACCTTTATGGCAAGTTTAACCTCGTCTCGAGATCCTACATAATTAATAATAACCTCATTATAATATATTCTCACCAATTCAACCTACTTACAACCCGAAATTAAACACAAATGGCACTTAGGCCTATATGCACGCAATTTATAATCACCTTATAAACATAACAGTACACATAGCCACATATACTCACTTACCATATTTAAGTACCAAAAAATATCACACACACCAAATTGTAACACTAGGCTTGGATGATCTCGCTCCACAACTTAAGTCACTTGATCGCTAAACTAGATAAAATCTCCAAATTTTGGCCTCCTAACTCGATGTGCCTTTACTAAAACATCCAATTCCTATTGACCCTAAATTGGGCCTTTCATTCTAATGGCTTTATGCTATCTTGCAACTATGGTGGTCAACCTAGGCCTCACACATAAGTGCTCTAAAACTATGCGGTAAGTGAAGGTGCTTATTATGGTAAATTTCAGAATGACATCTATGGTTTCTTGGGTGCATTAGACCCTCTTACACTTCAAGTTTACCTCCATAACTTCTACACTAGACTCTTCTGATCATAAGGCAACTCCCAAACTTGATGTGGCTCAAGGGCCTAGCTTGGGCCTCCCTAGACCTAAGCTTAAAGTCCATGGTTCCCCTGTCTTTCAGGGCAAAAAAGGTCCTGCCTTGAACTAATTTGTGACACATTATTCTAACTCAAACTCCTATGAACTATGGCTGGAAAATCTCCTCTGACAGCCCCTCTAACTAAGTCCCAACAGGGCCTAATGAGGACCTACTTATGACATGGTCAAAACTTCCCATTTCTAAGTTGTAACAAAACTGTCCCCTGCTGGACAGATTTTGTGATTCCTCTCGTGCACCTAACCAAACATCTTACAAACCTCCAAAAAATACCTAAAACCTATTGTATACTCCTAGTGCTAGCTTCTGATGGCTTGGGCCTCAAAGTGCACAACAAATTCCCAATCAAAACTTCCCCACAAACTAGTGCAAAATTCTGCAAAAATGCAAACACTAACTAAACCCTTTCTACCTTAACTCCCACTTATTAACCAAGCATCCAACCTTTACCAAAGCAAACCTAGTGCATCAACATCCTAAAATAGTGCCTCAACAGGAGTGAGATCATCCATTCCCTAGAACAGCTACATGCAAATAAAAAATACAACATGCAACTCATGGAAAACACTTAACAAGGTTTCGGCTAAACATGGAGTTTAAATTCTTGTAAATTCGACTTAAACCTATTACCCAACCTTGATAATCATGAAATGTATCTTCTCTTAACTATTATTAAGCAATATATCATGGGAAAAATCTATTTCAAGCACAAATAATTCAAATTTATAGACTTTTAAACATGAAAACATGATTTCGAGAAGAGTAGCATACACAACATGGTTGATCATCATATTAACATCTTAAAACTAGCATGCATGGCTAAACATGATTATATAGTGAAATTTCAGTAGCATTCAAAGGTTTTTAAAGCATGGTTTCTCCATAAAACACTTGGTTAAAACATATATGAAATGTATCTCATAGAGAGCTCTTAAATTCACAAGAATCAAGAGTTTCTCTTTGGAGATCACACAAAAGCTACACATGCAACCATGAAACTTCATCTCCCAATCACAAAACTCTTGGGAATTATATAAAATAAATGTAGGTAGGGTAATTACACTAGGGAAGATGAGAAATGGGATGGAAAAATTGAAGGGAGTGGGGATGGGGGTTTCGGCCGAGAGCAAGGAGGAGAGGGGGAGGAAAAGAAAATGAGAGAAGTGAGTTGGAGTGGAGTGAGTTTGGTCGAGTATAAGTTTAAGTATGATCATGAAATGACAACTTGTGAGTGGAGTGTGCTTTTACCCTTCCCTCCCTTCTCTTCTTGAAAACAAATTTGCATGCAAGGGCTTTCTAGTAAAATGGCCTTGGTAAGAGTGGTTAGTGGGGTGTTTATTGACTCTAGTGCCCTTGAGTTGAATTAGAAGTGATTTGCATGCATGGGCAAAAGAGTAAAATGCAAATTAAATGAAAAATTAGTAGTAAAAAATAGTTTTTATAAATAAAATTAATATTTTAAAAATTATAAAAGTTGTACCATAAAATAACTTGGATTTTTAAAAATTTTATTAGATCACTTTTCAAATTTGTGAATGAAATAATTTTTAAAAGAAAATTTTCCAAGGTATAGAATATTCCTTATAAATCAAAAATAAAGGCAAATAATAAAACTCTTGCTTTAAAAAAATTTATAATCTACATAAAGTAACTTATAACGCAGCAAATTTCATTCACACAAACGTACAATCATTACCTCTATTTATAATCAGCTCTAATATTATACAAAGTTCACAAATAATATTACACAAAATGTCGGTCGTAACAAGTGATATTATTGGCCTCTTGTGTGAGCTAGACTATGAAATGCGTGGCCACGCTCAAATGTTGATTTGATATGATAATCTACTCATTGATCAAGGAAACTTGGATTAAACTATGATGAGGATCACACATTATATGCCTCTAGTTTAATCTATAATATTTGGTTAAAGGGATTATATTACATTGTACATTATTCTCAAAAGGGTTAATCGATCACCGATTCAATTATTATTACTTGGGTAGCAATGATGTATTACTAGATGCCGCTCATTGTTTACGATTTTAAATTAGATTTAAAATTCGTTGCCAATGTAATAATAACCTATAGGGTCACACACAAAGAATGCTTGAAGGATTATTTAATTTAAATTGGATTTAAATTAAATTAAAATAATTTGAATTATTTATAATATTAATTAAGTTTGACTTAATTAATTAGATAAATAATGATATTCAAATTTACTAATATTAATTATGAAATTTATTTGTTAAATAATTAAGTGAGACTTAATTATAATACAAATAGGAATTTCAAATTAATAATAACTCCTAATTAGTTAAGAGTTATAATTCGTTTTTCTACTCTCTATATAATATCTCTTGTGTGGCTGATTTTGTGTGAAAAAAAAAAGACTTTAATAAAAACCCTAGCCACCAAGAGAGAAGATTGAGAGAGCAAGAAGAAATGAGTTTGTGCTAGTACACATCCAATCCTTGAGTTCAAGCATTCGTGTGGATACCGATAGAGCGTAGATCGTGAGAGCAGGATGCGTGGTGATTGAACAAGCTTTGGATCTCCATTAATCAACCAATTAATAAAGTTTCTTAAGGTAAACAATCTGATCTACGAATTAAATATCTATTTTTCGCATGGATCCTGCGGTGGGTTTCAAAAATTCTGATTTTTCACGTTTTTAATTACTGTTTCTGTAGTGTTTATGTGCTCAAAACCCAACACTAACAAATCATCCAAAAGATTATGAACATCAGTTTCAGAGCGAGGCTTCTCCATAATTTCAAGAGATGGAGAATCAGCTTGAAAATTTGATATCAAATCAACATCCATGTGAGAAGCAGGTGAGCTATGTGTTGCTGTTTCAACTATAATTTGTAACAAGTGGGGTTGTGACTCCACATTTACTAGAATCACATCAAGCTGATTTTGAGAAGACACAAGCTCAATAGTTGAGATGGCATGTGTTGTGTGTGTACCCTATGCACCCCCAGAGGTTTTGCCTTCTTAGAATAAACATGTATTAGGTGTGTATTGGGCAACAGTGTCCCTCTCCCTCTTTTTATGTGTTTCTGGTGAGGAACTTTATTCAATAGTAAAATCCTTTTGGGAGGAAACCACTAGGGATGAGCTAACTCCCTTTCAATATTTTTTTTCCTTTTTGAGAAGGCAAGACAAAGCTTGGATTGGGTAGCATACTCGCATCCTTTCCTCCCTTATCCTTGGGGTTTCTTTGATTTTTACCCCTTCCCTCACCACTCACATCTCCTATCACACTCCCCTCTGGTGTAATATGTGCAGTAGTTGTTGCAACATTGTCTTTTGAGAGACACCTGAGGTTGGCTTCTTGGACTTAGATTTTGTAATTTTGTTTTAGTTCTTATGGTAGAAGATTGTTGAGTTCCTTTCACAACCTCCATAGCATATGAAGAGGTTAAAGAAACATTGAGGGATTGGGAAGAAGTGGGAATATAATTTATTACCATCTGCAAACCTGGTGGTAGCACAGAAGGCACATTGTCATGTTTCTTTAGTCTAGAAAGATCTCCAAGAACTCTTTTGTTCTGGATCCGGCTGTTCATCTTATTAGTTTTGTTTATAACATTTAAACTTGGTACCAAATGGTTAGCTAAAATCATAAAAAAACTAGCAAAATGAATATTCTTCTTTCTGCCATTAATATTATCTAGCTTAGTACCAATTTCTATCCAAATCTTTTCGGAGAAATTAAAGAAATTGTCAGATAAGAACATGTAAAGCATACTAAGCAAATCAGTAGTAATAGAATTAAAGCCACTCATTTTCCCAAAAAATAATTTGATGAAAGCATCACATAGAAGGCTCTATTCTCTCCTTAAACCCTTTCAACAAATATCACCCATATTATTGGTAGAACCATCATAACCCATATCAGTTAGCATTTGCACAATTTGAACATGTGAAGGTTCAACTAACACTTTATTTTCAGGAATCTTAAAGCATGCATAGACAACACCAAAATTCTCAATGTATCTAACATTATGAAAAGTGAAAGAGAGTACCAAATTGGTGTTGTCATATTCTGCGAAAGTCCAGGTATCCTCAACCACCTCATAGTAGATGATTGGAGCTTCAAGCATGGAATATGGTAGTCTGTACTATTTGATGTATTCCATTACTGGTACAAACTCAGTGTACTCGGTGTCAATATTTACATATGCCACAAAGTTGTTCTACTCGTGGATGAACCCAATATTGGACATGATCTTAACAAGAGCCATTATTAGGAGAAAACCGGGTTTTCAAGAAAATAAGTTTTTGCTATAGGAGAGAGAGAAAGTTCTTTTTTTTCTTAGGAAATTTTGAGAGTGTGTAAGAATGAATCGACGAAGTCAAATCATTATTTATACTCTCACAGAATAAATTAAGATAAATAAAAAGGAATTTCCTAATTTATGCAAAAAGTAACTGTGAAAAATAAAAGTGGGTTACCCATCACTTAAAATGGTTGTGAATATAGATAAATAATTAAACACACGTATTAACAACTATATCCAACGGTTTATAATATTCCATTTTTTTAATGGCTAAGATTAAGACACTAGCCATCGATTAAGTTGATCATCAACTACTAGATTTTCCATTGAGAATCCATATGTTTATTATGATTATCAACTGCTAAGAATAGTTGTCGATATGGTTGAATTAACTTAATAAATTTTTAACCTACTGAATTATGAAAACAATTTTTCAAACAAGTGTCATAATTTAAACATTTGGCTGCATAACTTGATATTTAACAGAAAATCTATACAATCTATGAGAAATTAAGCATACCTAACTCACTTACTAATCTTGTGAATATTGATTCATCAAGTGCCTTGGTAAGGATGTCTGCCAACTGATTTTCACTTGGAACAAAATGAAGTTTCATGACCTATTTATCACATGTTCCTAAATGAAGTGATACCTTATGTCGATATGCTTGGTCTTTGAGTGCTGGATTGGATTTTCCATGATGAAAATAGCATCAGTGTTGTCACATAGGATTGGTATCTTCTCCGATATTAATCCATAATCAAAATAATTGATTTCTCATCTATAAAATCTGTGCACAACAACTCCCAGTTGCAATATATTTAACCTCAGCTCTGGAGGTTGATACTGAATTCTGCTTTTTGCTAAACCATCAAACCATCTTGTTTCCTAGAAATTGACAGCTTCCAGTTGTACTTTTCCTGTCAATTCTGCAACATGCATAATCTGCATCTGATAACCAATTAGGTAAAAACCAGATTCTCTAGGTTACCAAATGCCAAGGTTGGTGTTCCTTTGAGATATTTGAAGATTTTTTTTATATCTAGTAAATGAGACTTTTTAGGATCAGATTGAATCCTAGCACAACGACAAGTGGAAAACTAATATATGGTCTGCTAGATCTCAAGTACAAAAGAGATCTAACCATGCCTTTGTAACTAGTAATGTCCACTTTCTTTTCAGAAGCGTTCATTTCCAGTTTAGTGGCAGTTGGCATATGAGTCTTGGCAGGTGAACAATTTGATAAGTCAAACCTCTTTAATAAATTATTCACATATTTTGTTTGAGTTATGGAAATTTCTTATTTCACTTGTTTAACTTGAAAACCAAGGAAATAGGTTAGTTCACCCATCATGCGCATCTCATACTTGCTTTACATTAGTTTGCCAAACCTTTTATAAAGTTTCTCATCAGTAGATCCTAATATTATGTCATCCACATATATATGTACAAGAATACTGGAACCATTGACATTTCCATAAAAGAAGGTTGTATCCACAGGACCTCTGATGAAATAATTTTCAAGTAAAAATTGAGATAAAGTGTCATGCCAGGCTCTAGGTGCTTACTTTAGACCATATAGTGCTTTTAAAAGAAGATTTACATACTCTGTAAAATTTGAATCTTCAAATCCAGGTGGTAGGCATACATACACTTCTTCCTCAAGTTCTTCATTCAGAAAAGTACTTTTTACATCTATTTGATAGACTTTGAAATTGACATGAGCTGCATAAGACATAAAGATTCTAATTGCTTCCATTCTTTCCACAGAAGAAAATGTTTCATCAAAATCAATTTCGTCTTCTTAAGAATAGTCTTTTAAAACTAATCTGGCTTTGTTCCTTTTAACTCTGCCATTTTCATCCATCTTGTTTCTGAATACCCATTTGGTTCCAATGACTGATCTGTCTTTTGGCCTAGGTACCAGCTTCCATACTTTGTTTCCTTCAAATTAGTTTAGCTCTTCCTGCATAGCCATGATCCAGTCTGAGTTTAGTAGAGCATCCTTAAAATGTTTGGGCTCTTCTGGTGAGAGAAAGCTACTGTAGAGACATTCCTCTTGGGTTACTCTTCTAGTCTTAACTCTAGAAAATGCATTTCCTATAATTAATTCAAATGGGTGACTTCTTGTCCATTTTCTTTTTGAAGGCATATTTTACCTTGATGATGTGACTTCATTTTCCTTCATTTTGTTAAACAGAATTTGAAGTCATGTTCCTTGAACCTCCCTTGAGTTTTAGGCTTCATTAGCAGTACTGATGGAGTTGTGGGATCTCCATCACCTGATGAATCATTTTCAGCATTAATAGATGCCTTATTCTAATTAATGGCTCTCTCATTAGAATGATCAATGGTTGTTCCATTTTGTTGATCAACTGTTGTTTCCATGTTATTTGGATTAGCAGGTTCAATATTTATTCTTCTAGAAATATCATCAGCTTTATTTTTCCAGTCATCCATTTCATCATCAAATACAATAGCATCATTGTACTCCTGGTCTATCAATCCTTGAATCTCTTTGTCATAAAAAAACAACATGAACTGATTCCGTAACAATGTTGATTCTTATGTTGTAGACTCTATAGGTCCTTCCAGCTGCATGCACAACAAAAATTCCTTGATATACCTTAGCTTCAAACCTTCCAATGTTTTCCTCTTGACTCCTCAAAATAAAATATTTGCATCCAAACATATGCAAAAATCCAAGGTTGGTTTCTTCTCTTTAAATAATTGATAGGGAGTTATATCATGAGCTTGATTTACCAGAGATATATTTTGATTATAACATGCAGTGTTAATGGCTTCAGCCCAAAAGTAGGTGGGTAATTTTGATTCTCTGATCATTGTCCTTGTAGCTTCAATGAGAGTTCTGTTTTTCCTTTCAATAGATTCATTTTGTTGGGGAGTTCTTGGTGTAGAAAACTCATGATGGATGCCAATATTTTCATAAAATTATGTCATAACTGAATTCTTGAACTCAGTTTCATTGTCACTCCTGATTTTTCTCACTTTCAAGTCTGAATTATTATTAACTAGCTTGTTATGATTGATGATGATTTCACTGGCCTCATTCTTTGAATGGATAAAGAAGGTCCAAATATATTTGGAGAAATCATCAATAATCACAAGACAGTCTTCTTCTTAGAGATAGACATGATATTGACTGGTCCAAATATATCCATGTGAAGCATTTGTAAGGGTTTTTCAATTTAGAAGACTGTCTTACTCTTGAAAGAGGCTTTCTATTGCTTACCAAGTTGACAAGCATTATAGAGACCATCCTTGGAGAATTCGAATTTTGGCATTCCTCTAGGTCCTTCTTAACTAAAAAATTCATTGTTGAGAAGTTTAGATGATACAGGTTCTTATGCAATAACCAGCCTTCATCAAAACTTGCATTACTGAGAAGATAAGTGATAAAATCAGCATATGTTGAGTTGAATTCAGCTACATAGACATTTCCATTTCTAACTCCAGTTAGCACCACTTTGTTGTTTTTCTTGCTTATAATAACACAGGCTTTCAAATGAACGTCTACTTTAATACCTCTATCACAAAGTTGACTGATACTAAGCAAGTTATGCTTCAGTCCTTCAACTAGTGCTACTTGATCAATGATGATATTTTCTTTTGAAAGCAAGGCATATCCCACAATATATCCTTTGATGTCATCTCCAAAGGTAATGTTTGGGCCAGCTTTTTCCTTCAGTTCCGTGAGCAAGGATGAATTACCGGTCATGTGTCTTGAATAATCACTATCCACATACCATAGATTTCTCTTCTTTCCCTGCACACAAACAAAACCAACTCAATTCGACTTTGGTACCCAAGTGTTCTTGGGTCCTATTTTGTTAGATTATTTCTTTGCCTTGTTACCATTCTTAACTTTAGACTTTAGAGGATCAAGATCCACTTTATCCTTTGATCCTTGACCAGAGTTAAGAATATTTGAATCAGATATAAAGTGTTGTGGATGCATAACATTCATGTGAGGATTAAACACGTTATTCATCTCAGTCATGTTTCATGGCATGGCATATGCTGAAAATTAGGAACTAGGAATGAATGGAATGTTATTACAGTTTTGATTAAACATATTTGGCATATGTAAGAATGCATGGTAGGCATAGACATTTTAGACATGGACATGGTAGGTACAGAAATAGTCTTGCAATTAACAGATAGATTATTGAAACTACCACACTTAGAACAAGATTTTTTAAGAACATATTTATCTGGAGTATAGTTGTTGTGTTTGTTAATCCGTATCTTGCCATTTCCGTTATTCCTTTTCTTGATGCATATTCTAGACTTAGGCTGTATTTGGGATTGCTGTTAAAAAATTATTATGCTGTTAGAAAAAGTGCTGCTGAAAAAATTGTTATTGTAAAAATCAGATGACTGTTTGGTAATTTTTTGATAAGTATATGCTTTGATGCAAACAATTAAAAATAATAATAATTTTGGTAAGGTTTGATGGTGAAATCAGGATCTTCTTCCCGCAACAGCTAAAAAGCACCTTTTTCTAAAAGCACTGGGGACTTGCTTTCTCTAACAGCAGCTTTTAGGCTAACAACACTTTTCTGAAAAGCAGCTTTGAAATTTTACTAAACAGTTTTTTAACTTTTTTCAGTGAAAAGCTGTTGTTGTTGTTGTCTGCAACAGAAATACTAAACACACCCTTAATCTAATCCTTCAAATCCTTGTTAGATAAGTAGTTTATGTTCTGTTTCTTATCCTGCATGCTTTTGCTACACTCACCAATCATAAAGTTTTTGCTAACTGGACCATACTTCTTATTGAGTTTTTCCAGTTTGGAAGAACTGAGTGGTTCCTTCAACGGATTGACTTTATCCTTTGATATTTTATCTTTCAACGGATAAACATTATTCGTTGACTCACAAGCTTCACTCATAGGTTCAAGTTTAATTTTATCCCTGCTTTCAGCAATGTCACAGAAGGATTTAATGCCTTGAATTTTCTATGACCTTGTTGGCTGCATTCCTCAATTCTTTTCATTTGGCAATAACAGTTTGTTCAAGTTCAAGTTAATTTTTAAGAGATTCTTCCCTTTTGAACACATCAAGCAAATCATCTTTAATGACCAAGTAATCTTTTTCTTTTAATTTCACAAGTTCATGTAACTGATTTTCCAACAAAGTATTTTTCTCAACAAGTAAAGAATTAGATTCTTTAACTCTAGCATTTTCTTTCTTGAGAGATTTAAGAGTAACATGCAATCTATACAGTTCAGAAGTTATTTCATTTAGAGTTTCTTTGGATTCACTCTTACTCAGGTTAGATAGATTAGTAACAATTACCTAATTTCTTGATGGGCTAGCCTCAAGACCATCATCATTTGCCACCAGTGACGGATTCACATATTCAGCTTCTTCATCTGAGTCATCTCCATCAGCCAAGTCCTTTTAATTGGTACTGCAAGATTTCTCCTTTTGTCTTAAGAGATCAAAATATTTCTTCTTATAACTAACAACTGTAATATTTAAGTGATGATGTCAAACATTATTGAAGTTAACAATATCATTAGTGTTCCTAATTAAAGTATGAAGCAAATCTAAATGGACATATGAACTAAGGAGAATAATTAACTGTTACTTTTCATAATCTGTTAAGCTTGGGGTTAGTCTTGATTACAAGCATGAATGTGTGTTAGGCAATATTCTCACAAATTGGGGGAGATTGTTGTGCAAGACACGCCTGTATCTCAACAAGACTAAGTCATTTTGTCAACCCTAAGTAAGTTGTATTGTTATCTTAATTTGTATTTTGTACTTGTAACATTTAAAGTCTGTAAAAATGCAAAGGAGCAGACTGGAGTCTTTTTCCTGAAATAGTATCAAGCCAAAGGATTCTATTTGGAAGATCAAGAAGATCATACCTCAGAAGAATTTTGAAGAAGTTTGGAGTTGAATAAATCTGTTTGGATTAAAATATTCTAAGTCAGGATCTCTACAAGTCACAAATTTAGTGTTATAGAGAAGTCATTCTAGAACTCCAAATGACTTATCGCGAAGTCAGAAAAGCTACTAGAGAACTTAGTGAGATATCGACAAGTCAAGAAGACATGAAGATTGGAGATATCGAAAAGTCATTTCTTCACTAGAGAACTCAGAGTTATCGACAAGTCTACATTCATTAGAGAACTCTGAGTTATCGATAAGTCAAAGTCTACTAGAGAACTCAGAGATATCATAAGTCAAAATTCATTAGAGAACTCTAAGTTATCGATAAGACAAAGTGAAGACATGATGCTGAGAGATCTCGAGAAGCTAAAGGTTCATTCGAGAACTCAGAGACCTCTATAAGTCAAATTCACTAGAGCATTAGAGATCTCGATTAGTCATTATACTTATCGAGATGTCAAGATCTCTATATGTCTAATTGGAGATCTCGAGTAAAATTCTCAAAGTACAAAATCACAGACCAGTTCAATATTCAAGATAAACAATCAACAAACAATCCAACCAGCTGGATTGACAAGTTTACAAAAAGTAACTTGAAGAATGTGCAAGATCAATGGTGAAGATTAACTGACAGAGGAAGATTAAAATTATCACATGATGCTAAAGATATGCTAATCCAGAAATGGAAGATCTACTTTTCTATAAATAGAAATGACAAGTGACAGTTTAGAAAAGCTAATAGCATATCTTATTGTACACTGTGTAAACTAGCAGTTAACTAAATTATAAAGTTAACACTGGTCCTTTAGTCAGTTGTAACAATTTAGATCAAATTTCTTGTAACACTCTCAAGGAGAAGCTAAGCTCTTTATCAACAAAGAGCCTAAAATTTTTGTAGCAAAACAGTCTTAATTTTAATATAAAATTAACTGAGTTTTGAAGATTTGTGTTCTTTATTTTCTGCAAGCTTATCTCTGCATGAACACATTTTACTACAAGATTTAATTTACTTTGTTCATCCATAAACATTCAAGGAAAGCCCAAAAAAAGTAAAACACATTCACCCCACCTCTGTGTGTTATTCATTTCCTAACAAGTGGTATTAGAGAAGAATCTGAAAGTAAACAAATTTAAGATCTTGGAATAATGAATACACAGAAAATCAGTAGCATCAAAATTCCTACATTTGACAAAGCTAACTACACTATTTGGAAAAACAAAATGATGTTGTTTATCAGGATGGCCAATCCACTCTACATTCAGATCATCAAGAATGGACCCTTCATTCCTATGGTTAGAGTTGAGGAATCTATAGTTGGAGACATGGTTATCCCAGCTCATTATGCTTCAAAAGATCCTTCTGAGTATACTGACCCTGAAAAAGAGAAAGTTTCCCTGGATAGCAGCTTGCAATTAATATTGATTGAGTCACTTGACAATATGTTGCATTGTCAACTGTGACACTGCCAAGCAACTATGGGAAAAGATTGAGATACTCTGTGAGGGAACTGAGGAAGTTAGGTCAAACCAAAGAAGAATACTGATTTCACAGTATGAGGTTTTTATGGCAAAGCCAAAGGAAAGCATTACTGATGTGTTTGAAAGATTCAATAAGCTGATAAATGACTTGCAACTTCATGACAAATACTATGAAGCTGAAAAACTGAACCTAAAGTTCTTGCTTACTCTCCCTGATCATTTGGAACAGAAAATCTCAGCAATCAGGGAAGGGAGAGACTTGAGCAAAATAACACTGGAAGTTCTATATGGAGTTCTCAAAACATATGAACTAGAGATGATTCAAAGGCAATCATTGAGATCTGGTCAAGAACATGTTGTGGATGGCTCAAGTGCTTTAATTGTAAATGAAAGCCAAACATCTAATGAAGAACCAAGATCTCAAACTCCAGTTGCCTCAACAAGTGAGCAAAGAACAAATGATTCACAGGAACAAGTCATTCTGGAATTGGAAAAAGATGAGTTCTATACTCTTGAAGAACTGGATGAGCTAGATCAGTCAATGGCCTATTTGGCTAGAAAATTCTCTAACATTAGAGTAAAGATTCGAAGATACATCAAGAGTAAAGGACAGTCTTTCAACAAAGACAACAACTAGAAGGAAAAAGGGAAGTAGAATTCTGATAGCAAGAATGGCTACAAAAATGGATTTGTTGACAGATCTAAGATAAGGTGCTTCAATTATGATGAACTAGGCGACTTTACTACAGAATGCAGGAAACCCAAGAAGGCGAGGAAAGATAAAGCTTATCTTGAACTTGAAGCAAAGTAAGAAGCTCTTCTGAAGAAACAGTAAAGCAAAGCTTATATTGTAGAAGGTAAAAGTTGGGATGACTCTGAAAATGATGAAGATGAAGAACTTGGAAACTATGCACTCATGGCCTTGGAGCAAGGAGTATCATCCTCATCTAAATTACAGGTACCAACTCTTACCACCACTGATTTAAATATGAATCAATATAAGGAAACTGTTGAAAAGATTAGCACAAAAATGTTTCACATTCATAAAAGCATGGTGGCTACAAATGAAGAACTGAGCAGACTGACAAAAATGAATGAGAAGATTGAGAATGAAAAATAAGGAACTAAAGTGTTGATAGTGGAGCTTGAAGCTTTGAAACAAGAAAATGGTTATTTGAAGAACAAGCTCAAGTGTGCAAATGAGATAGAGGTTGTGGTAAGGGAAAAACTGGAGAAGAATGAAGTAAAGTTGAAGTCCTTCAGGAATGTATCTGAATTGGTTGGTCAGTACCATGAGAAAAACAAACCATGTGCAAACATTGTTATTGGTCTTGATTATGATGCTTTGAACAGCAAAAAGAAAAACATAAGTGACAAAGGAAAAGCAACAGAGAATGAAAATGTTCCAGCAATGCTGAAAAAGGTTGGGTCACCTGTGTTCAAGGCTTGTGAAGTAAACTTAAGTGAAGAAGAATTAATTATCAAGCAAGAAATTGCAGATGAGGATAATGAAAAGAAAAATGCAAACTCAACTCAATCTTCTAAGGCTGAAGAAAATCTCATGGACAATCAAAGCACCAAGACTCATGTCAAAGAAATAAAGATTGAAGATGCTAGAAAGAAGAAGAAAAATAGAAATGGGAAAATAGGGATAAACAAAAGAAATAATCTTACTTATGTTGCAGATGCTCCTAGAAAGAAGTGTGAAAAATGTGGCTCTACAAATCATATAACTCACCTTTGTAAAAAGGTTGTTAGCAAGCCAACTGAAGGAGCTTGCAAATACAATGAAGCGGATTCAAATGATCCCTACTCATTCTATGACAAGTTTGACTGCATCCCTTACAACTTGAAAGTGATGTAGAATTGCCACTGACTGAGAGTAGACCTTAAAGAAACAAAAATTGGGTCTACATCACATAAGGAAAATGCACAACAATCATTGAACTCTATTTTATCTGAAACAACTCACTCTACTTCTGCTAAATCAGTTAACAAGAAGAAAGTACCCAACAATGCTTGTGTCACTAAATACACCTAAATCTCATTGTGTGCAGGGCAAAGTGAAGAAAGTCATATGGATCATTGACAGTGGATGTTCCAGACATATGACAGGTGATAAGGCCCTGCTACCACAGTTTGAGGAAAAAGCTGGCCCATTGGTGACCTTTGGAGACAACATCAAAGGATTCACAATGGGATATGGCAAGATTGTTTCTGAAAATGTTGTCATTGATGATGTAGCACTAGTAGCTGGTCTTGAAGTGAATCTTCTCAATGTTAGCCAATTTGCAGACAAAGGCTTTGAAGTTTTATTTAACAAAGAAGAATGCACTTTTATCAGCAAGAAAACTGGTGAAGTTGCTCTGAAAGGAGCAAGGAAAGGAAGCTTGTTTGTTGCAGACTTGGACTCAATAAATAAGGATGGTATTTGTGTTTCTACACCAAGGAATCAGAAGAACAAAGCAAGTTATGGCTTAAGAAGCCATCTCACTTGAATTTCAAGGCAATTAACACCTTGGTCAAAAAGGAGTTAGTAAAAGACATGCCCAAACTAGAATTTGCTCAATTTGAAGTTTGTGAAGCTTGTCAGAAAGGAAAAATTAAAATATCAAGTCACAAGCCAAAAACTGTGAATTCTGTTAGTACTCATTTACAACTAATTCATATGGACTTGTTTGGACCAGTAAATGTCTTATCTATTTCAAGGAACAAATATGCACTTGTGATGGTGGATGATTTCTCAAGATACACTTGGGTAGAGTTCATGTACTCTAAAGATGAAACTCCACACATCATAATTGAGCACATAAAACAGATAGAAAAACAGGATAAAGCCTACAACTGTGTAAAAAGATTGAGAATTGATAATGGAACAGAATTCAGAAAAGCTATCTTGAGTGAATTCTGCAAGAGTAAAGGAATTGTTCAAGAATTCTCAACTTCCAGAACACCTCAACAAAATGGAGTAGTTAAGAGAAAGAATAAAACATTAGTTGAAGCTTCCAGGACAATGCTGCAAGATGCCAAGTTGCCAACAAGTTTCTGGGAAGAGGCTGTTAATACTGCATGTTACACTCAGAACATATATCTCATTAACAAGGCACATGGAAAGTCACCTTACTCAATCATGTCTAAAAGAAAGCCTACTGTAAAGATCTTTATGTGTTTGGAAGCAAGCGTTACATTTTGCAAGACAAATCTGAATATGTGGGAAAATTTGACTCAAAGGTTTTTGAAGCAATTTTTCTGGGATATTCACTGGAAAGAACAGCCTACAAAGTTTATGTGATTGATCAAAAGAAGATTATGGAGAGCACATATGTGACTTTTGATGATGACAAGTGTCCAGGTATGGAATATCTTGATGAAAATGAAGCTGAAGCCCTGGAATTTGGAAACCACAACATTGATAGTGATTCTGATGGGGAAGATGAAGTTGATGCACAACATATATTAAATGAAGAGACTACTCAACATGAAAATCATGAAAATGGAAACTCATCTCAAACACCTGAATTTGATAGCACAAACTCAGGGGGAGAAAGAGAAGAAGGATCCATCAGTCATACCAATAATGAAGAAAATAATAAAGGCACAAGTCAACAAACTCATACAAGGAAGTGGGATAGAAGTCACACTAGAGAAACAATTATTGGTGATCCTACTGTTGGTGTGAGGACTAGAAGTACAACTGCTAAGGAGTGCCTACATGTATGTTTTCTGTCTCAAGTAGAACCTAAGAAAATTGATGAAGGTCTACTGGATCCCGACTGGATATCTGTCATGCAGGAAGAGCTGAATCAGTTTGAAAGAAGCAAAGTCTAGAAGTTAGTTCCTGCACCAAAGAATAGAAGCATTATTGGAACAAAATGGGTGTTCAGGAACAAAATGAATGAAAATGGTATAGTTACCAGAAACAAAGCAAGGTTGGTTGCAAAAGGCTACTCACAAAAAGAAGGAAGTCATTATGATGAAACTTTTGCTCCAGTTGCAAGACTTGAAGTAATAAGAATCTTTCTAGCATTTGTTGCATATTCAAATTTTAAAGTGTATCAAATGGACGTCAAGACTGCCTTTCTAAATGGTAAGCTAGAAGAAGAAGTTTATGTGCAACAGCCATCTAGCTTTGAAGATCCAGAATTTCCAAACTTTATGTACAAGTTACTTAAGGCTCTATATGGACTAAAACAGGCACCTAGAACTTGGTATGACACACTATCAGATTTCCTACTGAAGCATGGTTTTACTAGAGGTACTATAGACAAGACCCTCTTCTACAAGAAACATGGTGAAGATATGATCCTAGTTCAGATTTATGTGGATGATATCATCTTTGGTTCTACTAATGAGAAACTTTGCCAAATAGTATCAAGCCTAAGGATTCTATCTGGAAGAAGATCAAGAAGATCATGACTCAGAAGAATTTTGAAGAAGCTTGGAGTTGAATAAGTGTGTTTGGATAAAAATATTCTAAGTCAGGATCTCTACAAGTCACAGATTTAGTTTTATAGAGAAGTCATTCGAGAACTCCAAATGACTTATCGCGAAGTCAGAAAAGCTACTAGAGAACTGAGTGAGATATCGACAAGTCAAGAAGACAGGAAGATTGGAGATATCGACAAGTCATTTCTTCACTAGAGAACTCAGAGTTATCGACAAGTCTACATTCATTAGAGAACTCTGAGTTATCGGTAAGTCCAAGTCTACTAGAGAACTCAGAGATATAGATAAGTCGAAATTCACTAGACAACTCTAAGTTATCGACAAGACAAAGTGAAGACATGATGCTGAGAGATCTCGACAAGCTAAAGGTTCATTCGAGAACTCAGAGACCTCTATAAGTCAAATTCACTAGAGCATTAGAGATCTCAATAAGTCATTATACTTATCTAGATGTCAAGATCTCTATATGCCTAATTGGAGATCTCGAGTAAAATTCTCAAAGTACAAAATCACAAACCAGTTCAATATTCAAGATAAATAATCAATAAACAATCCAACCAGCTGGATTGACAAGTCTACAAAAAGCAGCTTGAATAATGCGTAAGATCAATGGTGAATATTAACTTACAGAGGAAGATTAAAATTATCACAGGATGCTAAATATATGCTAAGCCAAAAATGGAAAATCTACTTTTCTATAAATAGAAATGACAAGTGACAGTTTAGAAAAGCTAATAGCATATCTTATTGTACATTGTGTAAACCAGCAGTTACCTGAATTATAAAGTTAACACTGGTCCTTTAGTCAGTTGTAACAATTTAGATCAAATTTCTTGTAACACTCTCAAGGAGAAGCTAATCTCTTTATCAACAAAGAGCCTAGAAAATTAAGTGAGTTTTGAAGATTTGTGTTCTTTATTTTCTACAAGCTTAATCTCTGCATGAACACATTTTACTACAAGATTTAATTTACTTTGTTCAACCATAAACATTCAAGAAAAGCCCAAAAATAGTAAAACACATTCACCTCCCTCTCTGTGTGTTATTCATTTCCTAAAACCAACTTCATTACTTTTGGGATTCTTTGGCTTGTTGTATTCATTTACAAAGTATCCAGCTAGTCCACAGCTATAGCATTTAAATTTGGATTTCTCAACCAAATTTTTGGTTGTGTTGAACTCTTTGTGTATGAATTGGAGAAAGATTTTCTTTTGAATTTCGAATTAGAAAATATTTTTGACAGAAAGGTTGTAAAAACCCGAATTTTTTACATTGATAAAAGACCTTTAAGAATAGTAACCTTGCTGTTTAATAGAAACTTTTGCGACCATACAATATACGAGTATTTAATTTAAGTTTTCAAATTGATATTATGATTATACGTAATAAATGAGTGTATGTAAAAGTCATTAGTTTTCGGAGAAAACCAATATTTCAAAATAACTTTATTTTACAAGCTATCGAGGAATACAGTAATTGTAGTGTGACCAGGGATTTAAAACCTACGAATAAAACTTAAGTTCAAGTATGAGAAAAGAAAAGGAGTTACGATTAAAGGATTTACACTGCGAACTACTTACGAGGATTTATTAAGATTACAAGGGAATGATTAAGTGATTACGTAAGTGAATAAATAAATGAACCAAGACCACGAAAATTCCATGCAAACTAATTAGCAACAAATTATCCAAGCTAGATAATTAAATTAAAAGCTAAGTGAAAGACAACATTTCTTAAAATAAGGATTCATGTTTTTGATGATTTAGACCTTAAAAATTGGTGTGCAAGCTAGGCCTAGATTTGAAAAATGGATGCGTCTTGCAATTATACAATATACATACAAATACATATCACTAAAGTCACCAACACTTCCAAAGGAAGTCAATACAATTTATCTTCTTCTATCCCTTTTCCATGAAGCTTCCGTTCAACTTCATCTTCTTCATGAAGAATAAAAAATCCAAAACCCTTGTGGTTCTGATAACCTGTAGCTCTGATACCAACCTGTGGCGCCCTCCAAACCCGGGTCAGAAGTTTGGGGTCCATAATACATATACAACATATAAACCTGTATATGAAATATTATTTACAATGACCCTGCTTTACATAACCACGGATCGCAACAGGTTAAAGTATGAAAACAAGCCACAACCTTAACTTTTATTACAACGTACCAAATCCCAACTAATTTAACTTACAACTGATAATGAAATTATTCTTACAATCTTATTATCTCACTACCATATGAAGCTTCTGCTAGCTCGATCCAACTCAAACCGGAATCCTAGATCGCACTTTGGACTGAGGAACTTCACTATCATCCATTATATAAAAAGATTCGCAAGAGTGAGCTAACTAGCTCAGCAAGTCATACTAACAATAACTGAGGTTAAACAATGATCAAACGAGATGATTCAAAGGAATCAAGTTTCTTGTTAAACAAGCAATAGAATTGGATATTCATTTTAAGTTTTTAAAACCAAGGTTAGGCTGCTGATAAGTCACGCACTAACCCCGAGCAAAGCACACATCACTGCTCTAGCTACTGGATCCAAGGCACACATTGGCCTAACTTGACCATCGATATGGTTTGACCACGAATCTGGTCCACATAAAGAAAACTATCCAATTCTAAAGCAGTTCAATATGATAAACAGTATAATTCAATAAAATAGGATCGTAATCAATAACAATAAAACATTTGTATAAGAGCATGGTGAAAATTATGGGTACCGAAAGGTTATGTCAAAGTATATAAAAGAAGTGGCCTCCGGCCTGTAGGATAATCGGGTATTAGATGAATAATGTTTTTACAAGGTTTTAGTACTTTGATGTCACAAGGTATGGTTGAGTATAAAAGTTTATGTATGTGTAAACAATTCTGTTCCAGTGTTTGGTATATGATGGATATATATTTGTGGAGCAGCATCGTGTTTGTGTGGTTTAGTATCTGGTAAATCAACAAGAAATGGTTCACAAAGAATAAGGCTTACGGCTCAAAGATCAAATGATGTGGCTCAAGTTCAAGGCTGAAGGATTCAAAGTACTTTCAACATAAAACAAAGCTATTTTGAACACTTAACAATATATTACGAGAAAGTTTAGAAATATTTGCATTATATCTCGAAAAAGGTTTAGAAGTACTTGCCTTATCACAATCGATTCCAATTTCACTTGTACTCGCCCAATGACTTTCTTCAACAACCACTCGTCTACTTTTCCTATGCCTCGATTTTATTTTCTGATCACTTGCCGTATTTTCTACATGTCAATTCCATTTTCTGATCACTTGCTTCCCTTTCCTACACCTTGTTTACTCTGCTAGGCATCATAAGTATCTATCAATATTCATCTCACATTATTCTAATCGTCACATGGACGTTATAAGGTTTCAACTACCCTTCGTTTTACCCAAATTCGATTTACGGATTAAAAGTTATGCTAAAACAAGTAAGAACTGATCACATAGACCAATAGTAAAACAAATAAGTCACATATAACACAGAGCACGTCAAACAATCAATGAAATATCATTTTATAGGCTTTCGGGTATTTAAAATGATTTTTAAAACATTTTTCGGAATTAAAACGGGTCATCGGATAATTTTTAAAGCAATAAATAGAATTCAGTTGGCCAAATCTGGCTTTAATATAATTTTCTAATAATTATCGAGCCTTGGAAATAATTTAAAATAATATTTTAAAGCTCGAAACTATTTTTCAGAATTTTTAAATCAATTTTAAATAATTAAATCAAATTAAATAAGTAATTAAAATTAATTAATAAATAATTAAACTAATTAATCAATTAATATTTGAATTAATTAATCAATCAGTTAATTAATTATTAATTAAAATTATTTAAATAAATAATTTGGATTTATTTTTGAATTAAAAATGAATTTTGGAATTAAAATAATTATTTTCGGAATTTTTGGAAATTAAAAACAATTTTTAAAATGATTTTATAAAAGAAATCTAATTTTTGAAAAGGTTTAAAATAGAAATCTAATTTTTAAAATCTTTTAAAATAGAAATCAGAAATCTGCAAAGTTTAGAAACTTTCAGGGACTAAACTGTAAAAACACTATTTAATATTTTGTTTTAGGAAATTTTGGATTGAAACCGGGTCAAAATCGGCACAAAATCCGGGTCACCAAGAACAGAAACGGGTGGCGAAGAACCCAGTTTCCGGTGACCGGAAAATAACCCCGGCGACCCCCATTCGATAAAAAACGGCATGGTTTTACATGATTCAAGTGGGGTTTTCGTTCCAAATCACGTCAAGAGTTCAAATCAAACAACAAACGAACCAAATGATATCTGGAAACAAAAATCCGGCCAAAAGCTTCAAGAACACCGGCGAGAACTTCAAATCACAACTCACTCCTCTATAGGCCTCGTCGATTTGCACAACTTATACGAATCGATTGAAAATTTCAAGGGGAACAAAACCCACCCCTCTAGAATGTCTATCAATCCCGAAATAAGAAACCCCTAAATCGAATTGAAAACATTCAAAACAATATAAACCCTAATTCTGAGATTCGAAAATCAAACTCAAAATTAAACATGTTATTGAACTAGAAATCAAGAGTATAATATACCAAAATGATCAGGAAAACAAGCTCTACAACATACAATCATCAAATCATACAAACAATCTCTCGAACAAAAATTCATAATTTAAATACCAAGAAATTCGAATATAACTAATTAAATAGAAAATTACCTGATGGTTCTGGGTATGTTTTGATGAAAGATTTAGATTCTAGATTTCAGTAGCTTCGTTTTGAGTATATGTACGCCAAAATCGGATATCGATAACGCCTCCGAATTTGTGTTTGATTACGAAGAACAAAATATATTTCTGGTATTTTCTCTGTAAAAACTCTTTAAATACTGTTTGCAAATGATTTCTGGTACAAAATAAAATACGGTAGAGGCTATTTATAATTATGGAAAATTAGTATCCCGTTGGATCATTCCGGATATAAAATGGTACATTTATTTATAAAAACTTATCCAAACGGTACCGGTTTTCGGGATATTTATCCAAATCAGTACAATTTATACTGCGGTCTTGGTCTCAGCGCCAAGTTACCCGTATTACGAGGTGATAATTGTGATACTTTAATAAAAAGATCCCGTTTATCAAAAATACGAGTTTTATTGATTTACCGAAATGAATAATGTATCGAAAATGTTGCGCCGGGACCCGCACAGGACAAACCGTACGCCGGATCGAAAAAGTCGAAACATGGAAAATGCTCAGAATATTGCAATTAGGTTAGGAAGGAGTTCTCAGAAGAGTTTCGGGTTATAAAAACGTAAAAACGGATGACGTTGGTTGGTTCCCGATTGTATAAAATAGTTTTAAAATACTCGGAAAAAGATTTTATAAAATCCATATATTTCCTATAAAATCATAAATCATCTTAAAAATAAATATGAAGATATGACAATTATTTATATTTTATTTTGGACATATAAAAATTAAAATACTCAATTAATATTATTTTTAAACATCCAAACACATTTAACACTTAACAAATAATTCACAGAATAGATACTAAACACATATAATAATTTTCTATTAGCAAAAGCAATTACACGATATATCCCGCATATTACATTTTTCCCCCTTAAAAGGATTCTGTCCTCAGAATCTCCTAAGAAAATAAATGAGGGTACTTTTCTCTCATATCTTTTTCTAACTCTCAGGTTGACTCTTCAACCTTTGGGTTTCTCCACAATACTCTTACTAACTTTACCACTTTATTTCTCAATACTTTCTCTCTTTCTTCTAGAATCTCTATCGGACTCTCTACATATGACAAGTCTGCTTGAAGCTCTATTAGCTCCTACTCTATTACATGCTTGGAGTCTGGGTTATACTTCTTAAGCATCGATACGTGAAAAACATTGTGAATGTGCTCTATGTGCGAAGGTAACGCCAACTCGTAAGCTACTTTGCCACCGCGCTTTAAAATGTCAAAAGGTCCGACATATCTTGGGCTCGGTTTTCCTTTCTTTCCAAATCTCGTTAATCCCTTTCACGGTGATACTTTTAGTAATGCCAAATTTCTTTCTTCGAATTCCATATTTTTCCTTGATTGATCTGCATACTTCCTTTGACGATCTTGTGCTGCTATCAATCTTTTCTGGATAACTTTAACAACTTCCTTTGTCTGCTACACTAATTCAGGTCCAAGTATTTTGCGTTCTCCTACTTCATCCCAATACACTGGAGATCTGCATTTGCATCCAAAAAGGGCTTCGTAGAGTGGCATCCTAATACTAGCGTGATAACTGTTATTGTAAGCAAATTCTACCAGAGGTAAATACTTGTTCCAACTTCCTTTGAAATCAATAGCACAGACACGTAACATGTCTTTGATTGTCTGGATCGTTCTCTCACTCTGGCCGTCCATCTGTGGATGATAAGCCGTACTCATATTCAGTTCTGTTCCCAAACATTCTTGAAAACTCTTCCAAAATCTTGAATTAAATCTTGGATCTCGATCGGATACGATGGACAAATGAACTCCATGATGAACTACAATTTCTTTTAAGTACATATGAACTGACTTGTCCAGTGAAAATCTTCCATTTATAGACACTAAATGAGCTGACTTGGTAAGTCTTGCGTCTGTAACATCGCACCTACATGTATAATACTTTAACAATTCGATCATAATGGCGTTCTTATCAGATAACCTTGAGTTTCCTCTTTTTAATTTAGAATAACCATGAATCATTTAATATAACGATCCTTTTATTAATAATATTCTTCTTTTTAAAAAGTCTGGAAATCTTCCCAATCTTCTTCGGTCATGCTCAAGCTTTCGTTAAATTAATGAATTCCCTGAACTCTGATAATCCCAGTAATTGGATAAATAGTTACTCCGTACGCTTGTTAATCTTATCAAACAATACTTGTACCTTACTGTTAGGAATAATCAACTTCTTCATAATCGCAGGTTACCTCGTTCTCTGAATTAGCAATACTAAGTTTGAAACAGCATCCTTCCAGATAATCCGGGTCTTTTAACAAACAAGATACTCAAGTAGTAACTTGACAACCGATGTTTAAAACTTATTTTATTCCAAAAAGGTTTTTAGAAATTTTTATAAGGGAAAAATCTTTTTCGAAAACTTGTTAAAAATGTTGAAAATCACACATCTAGTTGTCCTTACTGTATGAGTTGGTTGTTTTCCTTCTTATAACTAGATACCAAGTTAAAGAAACGATCACTCAAAGGTCCATTCACTTCCATTTATCTCCTCTCCTTCATTGGGTCTATTACCTTCCTTAATCGATGAAAACTTCAACTGTCGTGGCATATTATCTTACTCGTAGTTTACATCAAGGCTTCCATCCTGGTAATACTCCCGTTAACAACTTTACAATTGTTAAGTGGAACAGACTATCCAATAGTCAACAAGTCAGCTAATGTCACATCATCTTGTTAAAATATATATCACATCATCATAACACCATTATCTAATTTCAAGAAATCTCCAGATCCCTAATCTCCTCTAACTCTCTTTCTTCAATACTTATCTACTCCGTTCCACAAGCTAGTCATGGGTGGCCTAATTACTAATAGCTTGTTGTAACCTGGTAACAGCCATCCTCCGGAACACTTGAATCATCTTTCTAAACTCCTTCTCACCTTAATTTGTATCTCAATACTCACCATTTACTGCAGCTCCCGAATCCATCCTCATAGATATAATTGCTTCATAGAATAAGTTTTAAACTGGGGTGTAGAACAGGGTGTAGGGTAAATTGAAAAGACACACTCACAGCCGATGTCTGGTAAAACAAGAATAAACAGATGGAGGTTTCTTAAAAAGGTCGTCTCATATCAAGAGGTAATAGAATAGCGTGGAATAACTTGGAAAGGTGCAACTGTCTTAACAGAAGGTAATACCATTAATACCGATGGAAGAACAAAGTGCAAATCAAATTTAGAAGAAGATGACGATCCTCAAACGGAAGGCTCCAAATGATAAGATGATGCAGGGAAAACAGGATCTGCCATTGTCGTTGTCTGGAAATCACGTCGCAAGCTAAGAATCCTGAATCGCAACACGAACCATGCCGGAGACCTACTATACATTCGCACTCAACCTCACAATGACTTATCTTTCTATTTCCTATTCCTAATCCTAACCCTCTACCCAATCCGACAATCTAGGCTTGTTTCAGTGACTTATAAGCTATAGCTCTGATACCAACCTGTGGCGCCCTCCAAACCCGGGTCAGAAGTTTGGGGTCCACAACACATATACAACATATAAACCTGTATATAAAATATTATTTGCAATGACCCTGCTTTACATAACCACGGATCGCAACAGGTTAAAGTATGAAAACAAGCCACAACCTTAACTTTTATTACAACGTACCAAATTCCAACTAATTTAACTTACAACTGATAATGAAATTATTCTTATAATCTTATTATCTCACTACCATATGAAGCTTCTACTAGCTCGATCCAACTCAAACCAGAATCCTAGCTCCCACTTTGGACTGAGGAACTTCACTATCATCCATATCCTTCTTAATTATAAAATATATAAAAAGATTCGCAAGAGTGAGCTAACTAGCTCAGCAAGTCATAATAACAATAACTGAGGTTAAACAATGATCAAACGAGATGATTCAAAGGAATCAAGTTTCTTGTTAAACAACCAATAAAATTGGATATTCATTTTAAGTTTTTAAAACCAAGGTTAGGCTGCTGATCAGTCACGCACTAACCCCGAGCAAAGCACACATCACTGCTCTAGCTACTGGATCCAAGGCACATATTGGCCTGACTTGACCATCGATATGGTCTGACCACGAATCTGGTCCACATAAAGAAAACTATCCAATTCTAAAGCAGTTCAATATGATAAACAATACAATTCAATAAAATCGGTTCATAATCACTAACAATAAAACTTTTGTATAAGAGCATGGTGAAAATTCATGGGTACCGAAAGGGTATGTCAAATTATATAAATGAAGTGGCCTCTAGCCTGTAGGATAATCGGGTATTAGATGAATAATATTTTTACAAGGTTTTAGTACTTTGATGTCACAAGGTATGGTTGAGTATAAAAGTTTCTGTATGTGTAAACAATTCTGTTCCAGTTTTTGGTATATGATGGATATATATTTGTGGAGTAGCATCGTGTTGGCGTGGTTTAGTATCTGGTAAATCAACAAGAAATGGTTCACAAAGAATAAGGCTTACGGCTCAAAGATCAAATGATGTGGCTCAGGTTCAAGGCTGAAGGATTCAAAGTACTTTCAACATAAAACAAAGCTATTTTGAACACTTAACAATATGTTACGAGAAAGTTTAGAAATATTTGCATTGTATCTCAAAAAAGGTTTAGAAGTACTTGCCTTATCACAATCGATTCCAATTTCACTTGTACTCGCCCAATGACTTTCTTCAACAACCACTCGTTTACTTTTTCTATGCCTCGATTCTATTTTCTGATCACTTGCCGTATTTTTTACATGTCAATTCCATTTTCTGATCACTTGCTTCCCTTTCCTACACCTTTTTTACTCTGCTAGGCATCATAAGTATCTATCAATATTCATCTCACATTATTCTAATCGTCACATGAACGTTATAAGGTTTCAACTACCCTTCGTTTTACTCAAATCCGATTTACGGATTAAAAGTTATGCTAAAACAAGTAAGAACTGATCACATAGACCGACAGTCAAACAAATAAGTCACATATAACATAGAGCACGTCAAACAATCAATGAAATATCATTTTATAGGCTTTCGGGTATTTAAAATGATTTTTAAAACATTTTTCGAAATTAAAACGGGTCATCGAATAATTTTTAAAGCAATAAATAGAATTCAGTTGGCCAAATCTGGCTTTAATATAATTTTCTAATAATTATCGAGCCTTGGAAATAATTTAAAATAATATTTTAAAGCCTGAAACTATTTTTCAGAATTTTTAAATCAATTTTAAATAATAAAATCAAATTAAATAAGTAATTAAAATTAATTAATAAACAATTAAACTAATTAATCAATTAATATTTAAATTAATTAATCAATCCATCAGTTAATTAATTATTAATTAAAATTAATTCAATAAATAATTTGGATTTATTTTTGAATTAAAAATGAATTTTGGAATTAAAATAATCATTTTCGGAATTTTTGGAAATTAAAAACAATTTTTAAAATGATTTTATAAAAGAAATCTAATTTTTGAAAAGTTTTAAAACAGAAATCTAATTTTTAAAATCTTTTAAAACAGAAATCCGAAATCTGCAAAGTTTAGAAGCTTTCAGGGACTAAACTGTAAAAACACTATTTAATATTTTGTTTTAGGAAATTTTGGATTGAAACCGGGTCAAAACCGGGTTAAAATCCGGGTCACCTAGAACAGAAACGGGTCGCGAAGAACCCAGTTTCCGGTGACCGGAAAATAACCCCGACGAGCCCCGATTCGATCAAAAACGACATGGTTTTACATGATTCAGGTGGGGTTTTCGTTCCAAATCACGTCAGGAGTTCAAATCAAACAACAAACGAACCAAATGATATTTGGAAACAAAAATCCGGCCAAAAGCTTCAAGAACACCGGCGAGAACTTTAAATCACAACTCACTCCTCTACAGGCCTCGTCGATTTGCACAACTTATACAAATCGATTGCAAATTTCAAGGGGAACAAAACCCACCCCTCTAGGACGTCTATCAATCCCGAAATAAGAAACCCTGTTAGATATATTTGATAATGTCATGGCTAATATGATTTATGTTTAGTTTTCAGATCTTACTTAAACAGGATAAATCAGTACTTACTGGAAGTCAGGACTTAAGGTTATCAGTACTTATATTATCAGGAGATAATCATCAGAAGATGGATATCAGAACTTAAGTGCTGAAGGACGTTCAGATAAGGATAGTAGCTGAGTAAAGGAAAGAAGATCAAGAAACATAAGAAGAGATATGCATGAAGAAGGAATTCTATGAAGAATAGAATACTTGGAAGAAAAGATATCTGATTGATATATTTTAGGAAGCAGAATTTTATTCCATATCAATTAGCGATTATCTTGTAACTGTGTAGTATATAAACACAGACATAGGGTTTACACTATAAGTGTTATAATATTAGAGAAGATTATTCATTGTAACCCTAGCAGCTCTCGTGATATTTGTTCATCACTGAGAGGTAACAGTTCCATACTGTAACAGAGGTTATTGTTTCAATAAAGTTTGTTTTCTGTTACTTGAAATATTAAAAGTTCGATTTGATTGTATTTTTACACTGTATTCACCCCCTCTACAGTGTGTGTGACCTAACAAGTGGTATCAGAGCCTATCTATTAACGCACATACAGTTAAAGATCCAAACACAATCATGTCTGACACAGAAACTCCAACTAAGCCTACCAAAACTGAAGAACCTCCAAAGACACAAATTCAAAGTCGGTATGAAACCATCAGAGTTCCCATACTGAGACCATCTGAATATGCCATATCGAAGGTGAGGATGACAATGTTTCTGGAAGCTACAGATCCATAATATCTTTATAGAATCAAGGAAGGACCTCACAAACCAACCAAGCTCGCTGTTGCAGTTGCAGGTGAAGCAGCAAAGACCGTACCAAAGGAGAAGAGTGATTATACTGCTAAAGATATCGCATCAATTGCTAAGGATGCTAAGGTACGGCACTTACTACATAGTGCCATTGATAATGTAATGTCAAACATAGTAATTAACTACAAGACTGCTAAGGAGATATGGGATGCTCTGGAAACAAGGTGTCAGGGAACCGATACAATTAAGAAGAACCAGGAAGAAAATACTCACTCAAGAGTATGAACACTTTGACTCAAAGGCTAATGAGTCATTGACTGATTTATATGATAGATTTGTCAAACTCTTGAATGATTTGTCATTGGTTGATAAGGAATATGATCTTGAAGATTCAAACCTTAAATTCCTGTTAGCTCTTCCTGAATGCTGGGATTTGAAGGCAACAACAATAAGAGACAACTACAATCTTGATGAAACAACTCTTGATGAAATTTATGGAATGCTCAAGACTCATGAACTTGAGATGGAACAAAGAAGCAAGAGGAAAGGAGGAAAGTCAAGGACAGTTGCTCGTAGGGCTGAAGAAGAATCCCCCAAGGCAACTACCTCAAGGAAAGACAAGGGTAAAGCTCTTTTCACAAAGTCTGATACTGAGTCATCAAGTTCTGAAAGTGATGATGACTCAGATTCTGAAAGCTTGCCTGAGACTGATGCTGATGAGGAGATGATGAAGCTGTGTGCTCTTATGGTGAAAGGGATCACAAAGATTGCATACAGGAAGTTCAGGAAGGGAAAGAATTTTTCCAGGAAAGGCACAAGTTCTGATAAAAAGAATTTCAAAAGATCTGAGGGCAGAGGAGGAAAGTCTGATAGAGGAGATTATACTAGTGTCAAATGTTATAACTGTGGTGAGAAAGGCCACATATCTCCTGATTGCAAGAAAGTGAAGGGTGACAAAGGCAAGGCTCTGGTCACAAAGAAGAAAAGCTGGATAGACACCTCAGACTCTAAAAGTGAGGAGAACTATGCTTTGATGGCAAATGCTGATAAAGAAAGTGCTGAGAGCAGTTCTGAAGCTTCTGAAACAAAGGTACCTCAGACTACTTATGCTTTTCATACTGATGATATTAATAAGTTGAGAAGATATCTTAAAACCATGTTTGTTAGTTATAGAGATCAAACTTTAACATGTGAAAGATTAACTTCTGAAAATCTTGCTTTTAAGAAAAGAAATGATTTCTTAGAAAAAGAGTTAGTTATGTTCCATCAAACTCAGAAGGATAGAGATGATGCTTTTTATGTTAGGGATGAAGTGCTAAAAATGAATGAATCTCTAAAAACTGAGTTAGAAAAGGAAAGAGAGATTATCAGGACTTGGACTAACTCTGGCAGAACAACTCAAAATTTGCTAAGTAGTGAAAATTGGAAAGAAGGCTTAGGTTATGGAGAGGATAAGAATGATAAAGGAACTGTAGAAATTAAGCCTGTTGTTAAGCAAAAGCCAAAGTTAAAACCTGTTAAGTTTGTAACTGTAAAGTCTGATAATGAGAAATTAGAAGTTAAAGAGGAATTAACTTCTGACAAACTAAAACAGGAAAAGACAGCTGAAGTAAACATAGGCTTAATGACTAAGAAGCAGCTTAAGCATAAGCTGAAAGATGTTAAGAATGTAAACAAGGTAAAATCACCTAGGAAAAATAGGAATGGAAAGGAAGGTGTGAATAAAAGCAATGATTATAAACCTGTTCCTGATGCTTCTAGGAAAACATGTCATAACTGTGGAAGTTCGAACCATCTGGCTTCTTTTTGCAGGAAGAATAAGAACATAAACTTCTTACCTTCAAAATCAGGAGTTAAGAGTCAGTCTGTTAGATATAAACCACAAAATCCTTGTTTTCATTGTGGTAGTTTATGGCATTCCATTTATACTTGTAAGGAATATCATAGTTTGTACTATGATTATTGTCAAATAAAACCTTCTTTGAAGAAAGTGTCCATTGTTCCTTCTAGTGTAAATTCTGATTCAAAGTCTGATAGTGTAAGTTCTGATAAGAAAAATGTTAACATAAACTCTGATGCTAAATCCGCTGCAAATGTTAACAAACTTAATAGGGCCAAAGGATTCAAGCAAGTCTGGGTCCTTAAAACTAATCATTAGTGGTCTTTGTGTTTGCAGGGCAACAGGAAAAATATTATAGTTCTGGACAGTGGATGTTCAGGACATATGACTGGAAATAAAGCCCTGCTATCAGACTTTGTAGAGAAAGCTGACCCAAGTGTTTCTTATGGAGATGGCAATATTGGAAAAACATTGGGATATGGAAATATTAATCTTGGGAATGTCATCATTAGAGAAGTAGCTCTGGTCTCAGGACTTAAACACAATCTGCTGAGTATAAGTCAAATCTGTGACAAAGGTTATCATGTTGATTTCTTTGAAGAACACTGTCAAGTTGTGAATAAATCCAAAGGCAAAGTTGTTCTAAAAGGATATAGGCGTGGTAACATTTATGAAGCTAAGCTTTCAATAAGTACTGATGATTCTTTAATTTGTCTGATGAGTAGAGCATCAATTGAAGAAAGTTGGAATTGGCACAAGAAACTCTCTCATTTAAATTTCAACAATATAAATGAACTAGTCAAGAAAGATCTTGTGAGAGGACTGCCAAAGTCAGTATTTGCTCCTGATGGCCTTTGTGATTCTTGTCAGAAGGCTAAACAAAAAAATCTTCATTCAAGAGCAAGACTGAATCATCAATTCTTGAGCCTTATCATCTACTACATGTTGATCTATTTGGTCCAGTGAATGTCATGTCTATTGCAAAGAAGAAATATGCGTTGGTCATAGTGGATGAGTTCACCAGATACACATGGGTGTATTTCTTGCACACAAAAAGTGAAACTGCTTCTATCTTGATTGATCATGTCAAACATCTGGATAAATTGGTCAAAGATTCTGTGAAAACCATAAGGAGTGATAATGGCACTGAGTTCAAGAATTTGATAATGGAAGAGTTCTGCAAAAACCATGGAATTAAGCAGGAAATTTCTGCTCCTGGAACTCCACAGCAAAATGGAGTTGTTGAAAGAAAGAATAGAACTCTCATTGAAGCTGCACATACAATGCTTGAAGAAGCAAAGCTTCCAACCTATTTCTGGGCTGAAGCTGTGCAGACTGCTTGTTTTACTCAAAATGCAACACTCATTAACAAGCAAGGAAAAACACCATATGAGATGGTGAAGAAAAAGAAGCCAAATCTGAAGTACTTTCATGTATTTGGATGCAAGTGTTTTGTTCTCAAGACTCATACTGAACAACTATCTAAATTTGATCTAAAAGCTGATGAAGGAATCTTTGTTGGATATCCACTTTCCACAAAAGCCTTCAGAGTCTATAATTTGAGAACAAAAGTGGTCATGGAATCTATCAATGTCTCCTTTGATGACAAGAAGATCACTGGTCTTAAAGATTTCGTTGACCATGATCAGCTGAGAGTTGAAAATGAAGACTCATATTCTGATACTGAAAATATTGACAGTCTAAGTCCTGATACTGCAAACTCTGATGGATTAAACTCTGATGTTATTGAAACTGTGGTGACTACGCCAAAGGAAGATGCACCTATGCAGGGGGAGCATACTCAAGAACATACCACATCTCAAGAAGCATCAGAGCATACATCTGGCTCTTCAAGTTCTGATTCATCAAGTTCTGATAAGCCAAGTTCTGATAGTTCTGAAAATCTAAATTCTGTAGAATCCAACTCAGAGAGCATAGTTTCAGGGGGAGCATCAGAAAATGAAAATGAATACAGCATGGATCATGGGGGAGCATCCAGTTCTAGAGAAAACCTTCCATCTGCAAGGAAGTGGATTAAATCACATACACCTGATTTGATAATTGGAAATCCTGATGCAGGTGTCAGAACTAGAACAGGTACTTCAAACGAATGTCTTTACAATTCTTTTCTCTCTCAGACTGAGCCAAAGAAAGTGGAAGAAGCTCTTCAAGATGCTGATTGGGTGCAAGCAATGCAGGAAGAGTTAAATGAATTTGAAAGAAACAAAGTCTGGACCCTAGTGCCAAGATCAAAGAATAGATCTATTGTTGGTACAAAGTGGGTGTTCAGAAACAAAACTGACAGTGATGGCATAATTACAAGGAATAAGGCAAGGCTGGTTGCAAAAGGATATTCTCAACAGGAGGGAATTGATTATGATGAAACATTTGCACCAGTTGCTAGGTTAGAAGCCATAAGGATATTTTTGGCTTATGCTGCTCACAAAAAGTTTACTGTCTTTCAAATGGATGTGAAAAGTGCTTTTCTCAATGGAGAATTGGAGGAGGAAGTATATGTTGAACAACCTCCAGGCTTTGTAGATTCTAAACATCCAGATTATGTCTACAGGTTTGATAAAGCACTTTATGGACTTAAGCAAGCTCCTAGAGCATGGTATGAGACCTTAGCTCAGTTTCTTCTGGAAAATGAATTTAACAGAGGGACTATAGACAAAATACTGTTCTACCGCAACCATGGAAAGGACTTATTTCTGGTCCAGATTTATGTTGATGATATCATTTTTGGGTCTACAAATGACAGACTTTGCAAGAAGTTTGCCAAACTGATGCAGTCAAGGTATCAGATGAGTATGATGGGGGAACTTAGCTATTTTCTGGGCCTTCAAGTCAAGCAGAATGAAGAAGGCACTTTTATTTGTCAAACTAAGTACACCAGAAACTTGCTGAAGAAATTTGGAATGCAATATTGTTCAAGTGCATCCACTCTCATGGCCACTGTAACAAAACTGGATAAGGATACTGGTAAATCAGTAGATATTACTGATTACAGAGGTATGATTGGCTCTCTACTCTATCTAACTGCTAGTAGACCTGATATCATGTATGCTACCTGTCTTTGTGCAAGATTTCAAGCAGATCCAAGAGAACCTCACTTAACAGCTGTGAAAAGAATTTTCAAATATCTTAAGAGAACAGCTGATCTGGGATTATGGTATCCCATAGAATCAGATTTTAAACTAATAGGTTACTCAGATGCAGATTTTGCAGGTTGCAAAATTGACAGGAAAAGTACAAGTGGAAGCTGCCAATTTCTTGGAGGCAGATTGGTTTCTTGGTTTAGCAAGAAATAAAAGTCAATTTCCACATCAACTGTAGAAGTAGAATATATTGCCGCAGGAAGCTGTTGTGCACATATTCTTTGGATGAAGAATCAGTTACTGGATTATGGGTTAACATATTTCAAAATCCCTATTTATTGTGATAATCAAAGTGCTATTGCTATAACAGGTAATCCAGTTCAACACTCTATGACAAAGCACATCAGCATTAGGTACCACTTCATCAGGGAACATGTAGATGAAGGTACAGTGGAATCGCACTTTGTTCCAACAGATCAACAACTAGCAGATATCTTCACAAAACCATTGTGTGAAGCTACTTTTACAAGATTGGTAAATGAACTTGGAATGGTTTCAGGTTCTTTCTCTAAATCTGCCTAGTTTTGTTCTGTTGCATCAGACTTTATGATCAGTATTTACAGAATTCAATCTCTTTGTGCATTCCGTGCTTAATTGAAAAATATGTTAAAGTACTGACTGTTGTCTGATCAATGTTTCTAAACTCTGATAGAGATATGTCTGTTTAGGTAACTATTCAATCCTATGAGGATAACTGTGCTAGATGCTAACCTAGTAGTCTTCAATAAATAAGGGATCCCATGAAAGAAGTAATTATTTCTGTGGAAATCTATTGACACAAGAAAATTCTGATAATTGAGCTTAGTTGAGTTTACTTTGTCTATCTTATTACTAAGTCACAAACTAGAATAATGCTACTCATCTGTTAAGTTCTGATGCTAGTAAATCTATTGAATGAACTAAGTGCTGATAAACCTCACTTATCAAGAGAAAAAGAAAGCGAAACAAGGATTAAAAAAAAGTCAGGCACTCCTTTGAGATCTAGAGTAAAAATGTGGAAGGGAAGACCCAAGTGCATTGCTGGTATTAAGTAATATGCATCAGAAAAGCAAATAAAATATTTTCTTGGTGACTTTTCACACTCTATGATTACTGGAGAAATACTCTGATAATAGCATAAATTATGATAAGCAGTCGTGACTCACTTACATTGAGAAACCACTGTAAAATAGAATTTAAAAAGATGCACAAAATTAGCACAAAATAGTTGAGGTGGACTCAAGCATGAATTCATTCAATAGTAGGTTTCAGAATATTGACAAGTTTTTAGCAAAGTTTAAGTTATGCCTTATTACTAAGATGTACTGAAGTGAATCAAACTTTACTCTTTGTCTGATATTTAGCTTAATGCACACACTAACCACTCTATATGAATGATGAAATTCACTGTGGTGATCTATGTTGTTTTAGATGAACAGTCATTGTGTCACATTGCACAAATTCTGAGGACAAGTTCTGATTGCATGTTCTGATGATTAAGTTCTGAAGAATATAAATCATAATTTGTGTGAGGACTTACTAAGATAGGCATTTCTTTTTCGAGTTAACAAATTATGTTCTGATGACTGTTTAGTTCTGATATAAGTCTAAGTTCTGATATTACAATCTGATTCTTTACTTGACTTATTTGTGGATAAAATTTAACAACAGTCCCAGTTTAAACCACAATATGTTGAAGTGGAAGATTAATAGTCACTATAGTTAGGGATAGTGGTACTCGTACATGAACAGTCAACTTTTACTTGCTTCTTGTGCGCATTAAACCATGTTTTCTCTTTCCAATGAATGTTTTTCTTTTTCCAAGTCTGGGGAGACGAGGTAGAATTAATTCTACCTGTAAGCATTAAATTTCCTTGCGTCTCCTAGCATTCTCTTGCCTATATAAACAACCACTTCACATCAGCCTTCTCATCAACTCTTTTATCACAAACTCACCTTCATACTTTTTCTATCAAAAACACCATGGTCAGATATAATATGTTTTTGAACTATGAAACCTTCAACATGGAGCTGAGCTGTGCCGATTGGCAGCAGGAATGGCACGTCACTGCCATTCCTGATGAGATATGGGACTCTGTTCCCCAGGAGGTACTTACTCACCTCCTGTTCTTCTATATGGATTACCATCGCCATCTGGAGCGATTGGAGGAGGAAAGGCTGGAAGCTCTCCGCCAGCAAGAGCGAATCATACGACTCGCTATTCTGTTTGTCGAGAGTAGGAAGAAGAAATGATTTATTTTCTTCTTCCTATTTTTCTTCATCATCAGCCTTGCCCTGCTTCTTGAGCTAGGACAAAGGCTGTTGACGTTAGGTTTAGCAGCTTAGGGAAATCTTGTACAAGTTCTGATGTAATTTAAATTTCATGAATGTATTCTCTTGATATATTAATGAAATTTGTTTTTGTTTCAAGATCTTGTCTCTAAGATATTTTGTAATGCATTGATAAATCCTGATATATATTCATATTCTGATGACCATATAAATTCTGTTTTAACTTAAGTTCTGATTTTATTTTATCAGTACTTGCTCATTTGATTTATTATGGTCATTTTCACTCGGATTTTTTTTCAGAATATTGATGTTGCAGTGAAAAATAATTAAATAAGTGGGAACAGTTTCAATTTTAAATTAAAACTGTTTCACCTTGATTAATGGAATAACTTGGTAAGTGGAACGGTTTTTCCTTGAAAAAACTGCAAGTGGGTAAGTAATGATTATTGTTTTCTCGTGCCCATTAACTATTCGTTTTTACTGCATGTCTGACAGGTGTCCAACGGTTACATTTTTTTTTCAAAAGTATAAGTAAGACAGAGAGAGGATTTTTTTTATCTTTTATTTCCTTTCACACTTTTTCTCTCTATTTGCTTTTACTCTCTTTCTTCTTCTAACGTTGTTTTTTCATATAGACATTCTTTCAAACACCTAACAAGTGGCACTTACACATCTCGATTAATTTCATGGCACCAAAGGATTTAATCATTGATGGAGCTAAGTTTGTTCCAAACAACTACGCTGCAATTCTTGATAATGTTGAAGCTCCGTCTGAATTGCATTTTGTGCAAGACCTTCTTGCACACAGTGAAATCGGGTATGCATTGACCCAACCTTCCGTCTTCTCAAGCCAACAAGTTCTGACACTTTGGAGGACTGGAAACTTTGATAATGGTGGTCCAAATGGTACTCCTAGTATTGTTTTCGAAGTGGGTGATTCTTCATATGCAGTCACTCCTGGTACAATACGCAAGGCTCTACATCTCCCATAAGGATGTACTTTTTCAATTCCAGAGGAATCAGCTCTTCAGGAGTTAATGGCCAGTTTGAGGTATGAACAAAGTTTGGCAAAACTTGGGCAGTTGAAACGGGCTCATATCAGAAGGGAATGGAGCTTCTTCTTTGACTGCATCACTAAAGCTTTTGGGAACAAGTGTTCCAATTTTGATGCCATCCCCAAAATGAGTCAGCATATCGGTTGCAAAACGATACTTTAATGACCTGGTAAATGCTGACACTAAGAAATCAGTGGTTAGACCTTTACAGATTCCTCAGTCTGTGAAGCAGATCTTAGTAAATGCTGATCATGATTTCTATAGATCTGTTTATCCTGATGTCCATCCAACAACAACCTCCCAAACACCACAACAACCATCAGCACCTACCACCCATACTACTCAACCTACACTAAGGTAATATCTTAGATCATATCTCTCAACTTCACAGACAGTTCAACCCTCATCCTCAGAACCTCTTGTGAAGCCTTCATCTTCCAAGCCTAAGAGGACAAAGACTGTTCCTCAAACACCTTAGAAGAAAAGGAGGATTGTTTTGAGAGATGAATCTGACAGTGAGGAACAGGTTTCTACATCAGAACCTGTTGTCAAAGAAGCTGAAAAAGTGACTTCTCAGAAGGATTCTGAAATTGGGGGATCTAGGCTTCTCAAGAGCCTTAGAAAAATGACTGTTCCTGACACTCCCAAGGAATCCATTTCTACAAAGTGATACAAGAAACAGAGGGCAAAAAGGCCAGTTTCAGATGATGAAGAAGCAGCAGCTAAGGAAGGAGATCAGGAATCTCTGATCTCACAAGAAAATGAATCTGCTCCACTCCCTACTTCTCTATCAACTCCATCTCAGGAAGCTGTTACTGAAAAGGCCCACACACCATCTGTGTCTCCTGTTCAAAAGTCTGTATCTCCTGTTGTTCCAGGCACAAGTGCTGAAATTAATATCCAGACTTTGGTTGTGCCTGAAGTACTTTACTTAGAAGCTCCTACAACAACTAATCCATCAACAACACCTGTTACTGATGCTGCTCAAACTCCAGAATTATCTACTACACCTTCTCTGCATCTAGATGCTGATCAGAATATAGGTGAGTATCAGGATATGGCTGTTGATCAGAACTTGGAACCAGATCAGCAATTAGAGGATGTTGAAGCCTCCATTGCTACTCACACTGTTGTTCTATCAGGAGATACTGATTCTGTAAGTTCTGACGCTGCAAATGCTGGAGATACTGGTGATACTGCTCTACAAGCAGATACCGATGAAGCAGGTCCTTCAGGACATGCCTCTCAACTTCTTAAATCTGAACTTGTTAAGAAGTTTGTTACCAGAGAAGCACCAGTGCCTTGGAGTGAAACTCCTGCTCGTCAGGATTGGACTAAGGAATGGAACTCAATTACTTGTGTTCCATCTGCAAAGAATCTGGCTGAGCAATTGACAAAAGCTGATGAGATGTTACATACTGATGATTTCAAAACCCAGCTTAGAGTCACTGCATTGAGTACTAAACATCTTCAAGGTCTTGATTCAACTACTCATGCAGAGCTACACAAGATTCAGGAAGAACTCATCAAACAGGAACAAGTTCAAAAGATTGATAAGAAAAATTTCTTCCAACCTACCTTTGACATGATTGCTTATATTGAGAAGACTCAAGAGAAACAAATAGCTCAGATTGATGATATTCTGAAAAATCAAGCTTCTCAGCAATCTCAACTTAGTGAAATCCAAGCCTCAGTGGAATTGCTTGTCTCTCTTCTACTACCTGCTGATGCCAAAAAGGGGGAGAAAGTAATTAAGTCCAAATGCAAGACTGCCAAGACACTGAAAGGGAAGGATGATGAAAAGGATGATCAAGGAAACTTTGGAATGGGTAGAGGTCATAGTCAAGGTAGAGGTTTCTCATCAAAAAAAGCTGAAATCACAAGTTATAGGACAAGTTCTGATACTGGGAACAGAATTAGTTATGCTACTGGTAAAAGGATAAGTTCTGATGAACTCTTAGATCTTGATGAAGAGATGTCAAGACAGTTATTTCTTCGGGAAAATCCAGGAATGGACTTGGAGAGTTAATGGAAGAAGAAGCCAGACTTAAATCAGAGAAAGTCACATCTAAATCTGAAGCTTCTGGTAAAAAGACACTTCCAAAATTCAAAGGGATTGTGATAAAAGAAAGGACAAATACTGAAGCAACATTGGCTAAATCACAACCGCAGATATCCAAGATCCAAGGGTAAAGAAAAGGTTGGTGAACCTATCAAGGTTTATGTGTCTCCTAAGAATGAAGAAATCACTGATGAAAAGGATGATCTTGCTCTGACTTCAAGAAAAGTTCTTAAAACAACCTCTGATATGGCTCAAGTTATTCAGAGTCAAGAGACAGTAAGTTCTGATATTCCAAAGAAGCAAGTAACCTCTGACATAGCTCAAGTTAACTTGATATCAGAAGATAGATCAAAGACACTCCTACCAGGATTCACTAAAGCAAAGTAGACTCAACCTTTGAAGACTGCTGCAAGTGGTTTTGAAGCAAGAGTAGTTACTGGAAAGGAAGCAAGAGATAAAACTGGATTGGGAAGTGCTGATGAAAGAAGAATACAGAACACTACCAATGATCCAACTTCCTTGAGTGAACCAGATATTGGAGCAGCTCCTGAGAGATTGAATCAACTGGAATCTGTACAAATGGTTTACCATACCTACTTGAAAGAACACATCTTGTTGTACTTCATGACAGATGGTAGGGTTTATCATATAAGGCAAAATGCCATTCCATTGAAGTATTTTGAAGAACTGGAAGATGTACTATTCTTACTTCAAGTGAATGACAGACTGACAGAAAGTGCTGCAAACTATTTGAAGGATCAGATGCAGAGACAGAAAAGGCTTTATTCTGTTAAGTCTGACAGCACATATGTTCCAAAGTACAGAGATCACAAGGGTGATATAGTTGAAATGAAACCCAACACTGCTCAAATTATTACCTTTATGGGTTACAGGGCTGTGGAATTCAATCTTGAGTCTGATAAAGCTTATTTGATCAGACTAGATCAGGATATAAGAAAAGCAAAGATTAATGATCTCAGGGCTGCAATCTTTCAAATTGGTGAAGATAATGCAGAGCTTAAAGATGCTAAAAGGAGGATGATTAATGAACTTAGATATGCTGAGAGATGTTTGTTGAAGAACTATCTCAGATCTACTCCTGACATCAAAGAGATCAGAAGATGAAGCCAAGTCAAGATCTACAACTGATTAAATTCTGATATTTGTACAGACTGAAGCTGTTATCAGAAGTTAAATGTTGGTAAAGCTTTAAGGACTGTAAGTTGTAGTTATCTAGTGTAATTCTCATGCATTTGTACTTAATGTTTTTGACATCATCAAATATCTGTTAAACTTGTATATTATTCTAATTTACAAGTTGGGGGAGATTGTTAGATATATTTGATAATGTCATTGCTAATATGATTTATGTTTAGTTTTCAGATCTTACTTAAACAGGATAAATCAGTACTTACTGGAAGTCAGGACTTAAGGATATCAGTACTTATATTACCAGGAGATAATCATCAGAAGATGGATATCAGAACTTAAGTGTTTAAGGACGTTCAGATAAGGACAGTAACTGAGTAAAGGAAAGAAGATCGAGATAAACATAAGAAGAGATATGCATGAAGAAGGAATTCTATGAAGAATAGAATACTTGGAAGAAAAGATATCTGATTGATATATTTTAGGAAGCAGAATTTTATTCCATATCAATTAGCGATTATCTTGTAACTGTGAAGTATATAAACACAGACATAGGGTTTACACTATAAGTGTTATAATATTCGAGAAGATTATTCATTGTAACCCTAGCAGCTCTCGTGATATTTGTTCATCACTGAGAGTTAACAGTTCCATACTGTAACAGAGTTTATTGTTTCAATAAAGTTTGTTTTCTGTTACTTGAAATATTAAAAGTTCGATTTGATTGTATTTTTACACTGTATTCACCCCCTCTACAGTGTGTGTGACCTAACAAACCCCCAAATCGAATTGAAAACATTCAAAACAATATAAAATCTAATTCTGAGATTCGAAAATCAAACTCAAAATTGAACATGTTATTGAACTCCAAATCAAGAGTATAATATACCAAAATGGTGAGGCAAACAAGTTCTACAACATACAATCATCAAATCATATAAACAATGTCTCGAACAAAAATTCATAATTTAAATACCAAGAAATTCGAATATAACTAATTAAATAGAAAATCACCTGATGGTTCTGGGTATGTTTTGATGAAAGATTTGGATTATAGATTTTAGTAGCTTCGTTTTGAGTATATGTACGCCAAAATCGGATATCGATAACGCCTTCGAATTTGTGTTTGATTACGAAGAACAAAATATATTTATGGTATTTTCTCTGTAATAACTCTGTAAATACTGTTTGCAAATGATTTTTGGTACAAAAATAAAATACGGTAGAGGCTATTTATAGTTATGGAAAATTAGTATCCCGTTGGATCATTCCGGATATAAAATGGTACGTTTATTTATAAAAACTGATCCAAACGGTACCAGTTTTCAGGATAATTATCCAAATCAATACAATTTGTACTGCGGTCTTGGTCTCAGCGCCTGGTTACACGTATTACGAGGTGATAATTGTGATAGTTTAATAAAAAGATCACGTTTATCAAAAATACGAGTTTTATTGATTTACCAAAATGAATAATGTATCGAAAATGTTACGCCGGGACCCGCACAGGACAAACCGTACGCCGGATCGAAAAAGTCGAAACATGGAAAATGCTCGGAATATTGCAATTAAGTTAGGAAAGAGTTCTCCGAAGTGTTTCGGGTTATAAAAACATAAAAACGGATGATGTCGGTTGGTTCCTGATTGTATAAAATAGTTTTTAAATACTCGAAAAAAGATTTTATAAAATCCATATATTTCCTATAAAATCATAAATCATCATAAAAATAAATAAGAAGATATGACAATTATTTATATTTTATTTTGGACATATAAAAATTAAAGTACTCAATTAATATTATTTTTAAACGTCCAAACACATTTAACACTTAACAAATAATTCACAGAATAGATACTGAACACATATAATAATTTTCTATTAGCAAAAACAATTACACGATATATCCCGGATATTACAACCTTAGCTCCCAAGCTTCAAAAATTGCAAACTATAGCTATTTGGAAAGCTCTTACATAGATCAGGACTATCACAATGTTTCATGATCATCCATGAAGCATAGCATGCTCAAATCCTTTCTCAAAGTTGAGGTGAATAGTAACTCTGAAAATTACTAATTCGTTTTCTTGATTTTCATGGAAGATTATGACCCCTAAAGCTAGACCAAGATCTCCCCAAGGATCTTAGGAACTATTAAGTATTAACAAGCTTCAAGAAAGGTATAAGCATCATCCATCCTTTGTATTCCTTTAGGTTTTAAGCATAGTTACAAGACATGTTCATGCATGACATGATTCTTGAAGAATGGAATTTGGATTGTTAAATCTTGATGGTTAATTTTTATGGGTTGATATTGTTCTTGTTTTAATAGAGTATATAAACTGAACTTTCATGAAATATGGTGAAATTGATGATTGAGTTGTTGTTAATGGATTTAACATAGTTAAAATTGGGAATCGTTCATCGTATAGTCGTCGTAATGTATGTTTAAATTTAGGATTGTTTAAAGTAAGAAATAAGAACTGTAATTTTAATATTATTGAACACCACTGGACATGGCTGTAAAGGTTATATTTTTCAGTTTGTAACCATATAAATATAGCTTCGAGAAGACTTACGGTTTATGAGAAAATTCCAATTTAGTGAACGTAGTCGATAAAACCAAACAGCTACCTAGTACTGACTTTGAGAGTATAATTGAGGTCCTTAATAATTGTTTAAAATTATGGAAATTGATCAGTATCTAACTTATACATTGAGGAAGCCCTTTTTAAAATTTTAGCTAAATTTATTAATATTTATATTTTATAAAAATATCGGAGTCAAGATCGCGGAAGGAGTGATCACCAAAAACACCTACTGCCGAAAAACTGCTACTTCGGGAATTTTCGCCCTCCGCCCAAAAATACATATTTGATTCATTTTGTTCTACATGTTTTCTATATCATGTAGGTAAAAATGGTGCATCAATTGAGTCAACGTTTTGAAAAAAAAACAAAGTTTTAGTGAAAGAGGTATGAATAGTAAAACTCCGTAGTTGACCGAACTTTTAAGATATTTTTTACCTATTTAAATTCATGTTTTGAAAATGAAAATTTTACGATAAATATTAAAAGTACTTAAGAATCTCCTTAAGGTGGTTTCACACTTAAATACTAATTTTTCAATTTACTAAAAATATTAGAGTGCGAGTCGCGTAATAGTAATATTCGGTAATGTCAACTCCAAGAGACCACTTTGACCCGTCGTTATGACCAAGGATTGATAGTTATTCCGAGTCGGTCGAATAACAAAAATTGTAAAGTATTGTACCTATTAGAAATATAAGTTGTTGATAGGATTATGAATACTAATTAAGATTATGATATTTGTTGATTAGAAAACCCAGATCGAGAGGAAGTCGGAGAATGTATCTTGGACTCCATGTAAGTTTACAAACCCTACTCAAGATTACTGTTGTGTTATGAAATTGAATTACTGTATTTATGCATGATTCCATGATTACCATGAGTTTCAGTAATGAAGTATTATAAGTCGAGATTGATTGTGATTGTATGTATCGTATTATATGATAACGCTAGCGATTAGCATGGTGTATATCTTGTAGACTGAGAGTCGGTCGATATAAATTATTTAAAAATCCAGAAGTATTCCGGAGATGTTTGGAGAGAATAAAGTTCGTATATATTTTGTTATTTAAGTAAATATTCTGAGGGACTCGATGTCCTCTTACGATTTATTAATACCTCGAACTTTTATTAAAACAAATTTTCCAAATATCGTATTCCATCTACTTATATTATTTTTTAACCGATGAATATTATTTCAAATATTCAGTTAAAATATAATTTTTCAAGGTTTAATTATTTAAATTAAATATTAAATATTTATTAAATGATTTTATATGATTCAAAAATCATAAATCCTATTTTAAAATATTTCCTGAGTTTCAGAAAATTATTTTAGTATTATCCAAACTTCGAAAAATATTATTTCGATTTATTTTGAATAATTTGATAATGATGTCAAAAGAAACTCTCCCTTAAATATTTATCTATTGACAACGTTTAACTCACATTATCATAATAATTCCTATGAAAGTTCTCGAAAGTGTGTGTGTGTGTGTGTGTATATATATATCGGTGTCTACCTATCAACAAGCAATATTCTTGGGGAACAATATAAGTTCCAGATATGTGATAGAATTCTTAAAGGACAAGGTATGACGGCCTCAATCCTGGGGTCAGGAGTTGACATCAACAACA